>NC_068566.1:27183287-27486317 GCF_025698545.1 Gossypium raimondii | reverse complement strand
AACCAAAATTTAATTAATAGATAATAGTAGTTTCCTAGATTTTTTAATTAATATTATTTAAAAGAAGCACCAACAAACAACACATTAGATTTGCATAAATATGCCATCAATAAATGCAATACCTTAATGAACTCAAACAGGATGGAAACTCAATTGGCCTTCCTACACTTATCATGAAACCAAAATACAAATAACATTTCAAGTGAACCTCCAAAAAAAAATATTCCATATCGCTAAAAGCAAGTTGTTAAGCATAAGTTAGTTCAATTTTCCTTTATTTCCTATGACATTAGTTTACAGAATGAGAGCTTACTGTAGTTGCTACATAAAACAAAGGGGGAAATGAGAAAGAACCTACAAGCATGCCATAAAAAACAATGCTCTGGGCTGGCATTAAAGCATAACAAAAATGATATTTTCATCTTTCTGATTAAAAGTAAAACAGAGGGTTGACTGAGATATTTACCTTGTTAGCCTTTTCTCTGAGGGAAGCTTAGGAAGACTCAGAACATCTCAAAACAACTTATTTGATCTCGGTAAAGTAAGAAGCCACAACTAAGAAATGTTCATCTTCCTTTTTCCTCAAAATGGACTCAAGCACACATACAACTTTCTGATACTATGGTTATCAATCCTCATTTATTGCAAGAAATCATTTTAAAACTAAAATTAATAGAAAACAAATTTTAAATTAACAGAAAACATAGTTAACATTTCTCAGCATAAAGCCTTCATCTTTTGTGCAAACAAATTTTAAATTAACAAAAACCAATACATGAACTCCAACAAATTTCAAGAAATGCAAATAAACAGAACTCAACTAGTTGAAATCACAAGCCATTCGGAAAATAATAGAATCAGACAAACATGCAATAGAATAAACAAATAATAGAATCACATTGAAAAAATTTTCATCTGTTCAATTGAACATGCAATAAAAAGAAAAGCCGAATGGAAAATGCTAGAAACGAATCAAAATTAGGGGAACAAAAACAAATATTCCAGATTTCAGCAAAAGCAAAACTAAATTGATTTTACAGAAAAGAAAAGAAAATAGGGAAAGAGTGCGAGCATTTTTTTGTTGTTGATAAAACGGAGAAAATAAAAGAAACGTACCAGAAGAAGAAGCAGAAATCGATGGAAGGGAAGAAAATTACCTTGCAATATGGAAGGGAAACGTTGGAGAGGATGAGGGACAGAAAACGGAAAAGAAAATGAGAATTAGGGGGAATCCCTATTCGGCGCTTTCAGTGGGGAATGGCTACTATAGCCAACGGGGGTAATAGGGGCGGAAGGGAATCAGGGTGTAATCCCGTTTGGTGGTGGGCCCAGAGAATTGGGGGAATGCATACTGATTCCCCCAACCAAACATGCCCTAAGTAAACACTTGCCTACAAATTTGTTATTTTATTTTTTTTTAAATTTCACCTATACCATTCAAATAAATTATAAATGATGAAATGAAGACTACTACTTATTCAATTTATAAATAAAAAATTGCAGGAGCCATCGTGTAAGTAAACATTGCATGTGTTCAAGATTAATACACATACATTGTCAAAAGGTCTCTCTCCAATCCCTGCTTTCAGGCTTGTGTAGGAATTCTATTAACAGGACAATTCATAGTATCATTTTCATCCAATACATCCAACATGATAAATGAAATTATTAATCACTTTCATTCTCATTTTATATAATAGTATTTGTATCAACTATTAAGGTATGGAGCGATGACTTGACTCTTAACTCTTTACAATTGATTTTCGGACTAAATTAAATTAAGAAATAAATATAGAAGTTAAATACTTTTAAAACTCATTTACAAATAAAAAAATTAATCTTGATAATTCACTTAAACTTGACCTCGGTCATTATGGTTCCACAATCTAATTAGCATGACAGATAGAACCATAAAATTAGACCCTTTTGATTCTATTACACCTATTCTAAATATAAGTAAGATGGTGTATTTTCAAGATAATAGAGTGATCAATGATTGGGTTCCAGTAACATGTCCATAAAGCCAATAAAAAAATGTTTTTAGGCCCGAGTTTAAACTATCAAATCACTCCTACATTTGAGTTTAATTTGTTAATCTTAAGGAAAATATTGTTCCTCCAAAAAATGATGTTCTTGATAGCACGAGATTAAACTACATGTTTAAAAGGATTTAAAACTATGTCAAGTCAATATTACTCGATCCATCAATATACAAAGATATATAAATCTTGTTTTATTGCCAATTTCAATTTAAATGAAGAAAAAAAATTTTCTTCACCCTATCATCAAATCTTGTCAAGATATTTTGAAAATAATTTTTAGAAACAAATCAAATTTCACGACTTGCCTACTTTCTATGCTCAACAAAAGTTGTGTACATGACCAAGTCTTGAATGGGCATTTGCAGAAGAAAATTTTTTAAACGAATTAAAACTTTATTAAGTGTCATTATTTATTATATCTAACTAAATTAAATTAAATCAATTAAGCCATAAATAAATAGGTCAAATCATTTTAGAACTCTTTTATAAAGAAATCATATTCTTCAAGGATTAATTTATCTTAATTAATTTAAATTAATCTGAGAATAATAATAAATAAAAGAGTTTAATCAATGCAAATAATTCAAATAAAGAAACTATAGAAATAATAACACTCTTCTACTTGGTTGACTAACATTATGGAAGGGGATTGCCTCCAAGCCATTTAACACAACTTCATAAATTCAGAAGTCTAGAAGTAAAAAATATGAAACTTGAAGAGAAAATTCTTTAAGACTAAAAATTCTTTTCAAAATCCAAATAAATCTTTGAAGAAATCAAAGAACTAGTAAAAATTCTAAAGAACATCACATTAGTTCTAAAGAAAATTGCTCTTCGATCTTGTCCAACCAATAAAAAGGTAGCTAAACTCGTTCTTTGAGATCAAACCTAGAAGTAACTTGAAGCATAATTATCCATTCAAGATCAATTTTAGAAGATACTTAGATCAAAGCTCTCCTCATACATGCACAGATAGGGTAAAATTTATTAAATTCCAATCACCAAAGCTGTCAATTTTCAAGCTTGAGAAATCAGCAGACTTGCGACGAATTTTTGGATGGGATCCTGGCATTTCTGGGTTGAGATGTCACATTTCATTTTAAGATCTATCTCATAGCTTCGAAACGCATTTTGAATCACTCAATTATGAATTCAAGAGCTCAAGTTATGACCGTTTTAGTGAAGACTATGCGAGTAGAATTTCTGAACGGGATTATGAAGGGAATTACAAATTTCGGGCTTTTAATTCGAGTTTAAATCATATTGGGTTCAGCTTTTAGGCTTAATTTTTATTATGTATGAGTTCAATATTGTATTTATCAGCTCTTATTGCAACACCCCTTACCCGAGACCGTTGTCGGAATCGAGTACGAAGCGTTATCCGACTTAACTTACTAATTTGGAGCATAAAAATTTACTTTTAAAATTAATTCTCTCACGTTCAATCAATATGTCCCAAAAAAGGATCCTCGAGACCCTAAAACATGCAATGAAAATGATTCGGGTCCAAACCGGGAATATTAAAAATTTTTCGATTACTTAAACAAATCAAAATAATTTATTTCAGTATTCACAATAAAACTGTCCACCTGCATAATAGTCACTAAATTAATTATAACATGAGTTACGAAACTTTAAATTTAGATCCGTAAATTTTCCCCGAAACTAGACTCATATATATTCTTACCATAAAATTTTCAGAATTTTTAGATTGTCAAATCAGTACAGTTTATTAGTTAAAGTCTCCCCTATTTCACTGTTTGACAGTCCTGCCCTCTCGTTACTAAAAATTAAATATCTCATTATACAGAATTAATATGGTGCTTCCACTTGTTTCTAATGAAAATAGACTCACTAAGGAATCAATACATATAAATTATAACTTCTAATTATTTCTGTACAATTTTAATGATTTTCCAAATTCAGAACAGGAGACTTTAGAAACCATTCTGATTTTGACTCACTAAAATTCTAATATCTCATAATATAAAATTCATTTGTCTGCACTGTTTCTTTCATATGAAAATAGACTCAATAAGATTTAATTCTATATCTGATTCATTCTTTAATTCCATTTCTACTAATTTTGGTGATTTTTCAAATTCACGTCACTGCTGCTGTCCAAAAACTAAACCATTGCAATTTTTACTCTTTTATAATTTCTTTGTATTAACCCATATTTAAACATCCATAATACAAAACATGTTCTTAATTAGCCATTTTAATAGAAAATCATTAGCCATATCATATGAACACGCTCAAAATGACTAAGTCCCTATACATGCCATAACTTTACACGTTTCAAAATTACATATTACCGAGATGTCCGTGGATAGTGTGAGACGAACTCCACCATCCTTATGATCCCCGAACTGACTTAGCGGTACTATAAAGAAAGAAGGAAAATAAAGAAAGAAAGCATAAATCTTAGTAAGTTTACGAATAAATAAATAAAAACATTTATCATAAACAATTATATTCATAAATTTTCATTAAGCATTAAAATATTTACTTTCTTCTTTACTTACTCTCTTACTTGTTTACTTACTTGCTTAAACAACTCATGATTATAACTTACTCCTTCCTTACTGAAATTTCTTTTCTCAATTGATAACTGAGATACTCTTAATCTTATTAACTCACCTGAACTTGTCTGCTAGGCTTTTACCTGAACTTTCATGTAACATCGTCTATTTACTAACCTGTTGAATCATTTGGAATACTAATGATACTCGGGTCTGTTGTCTGAATATAACATGCCAAAGCTATGTCCCAGACATAGTCTTATATGAGATGTTTCTTGTACTGCCAATGCCATATCCCAAATATGGTCTTACATGGGAGTTCTCATATCGGTGCCCATGCCATGTCCCAGACATGGTCTTACGGGGGACCTTTCATCTCGGTGCCAACGCCATGTCCCAGACAAGGTCTTACATGGGACCTCTTATCTTGGTGCCAACAACATGTCCCAGACATGGTCTTACATGGGATTTCTTTACCCAAATGTCATGACATTTGTATCCGATACATTCATTATGTTTCAACGGGACTTTTTAACACTAATTCTCTATCATCTCATACTTGAGTCAACATTAAATAATTTCATAAGATAAATACATAATTGCTGGAAAATATCAGTATTAATAATAATTATTGAAATATTGTATTTATTTATCGTAAAGTTACCTCGGTACAAAATATGATCAAATCTAGCACTTTAGTCCTCAACCTTTTTCTTTCCTCGGTCTAACTCTGGATTTAGTTCTTCTTGATCTAAAATAGAAAATTTAGCTTATTTAATACTCACATTCATTAAAATAGTCCTTGACTCAAATTTGGCAAAATTACAATTTTGCTCCTAAACTTTTGCATATTTACACTTTTGTCCCAAAGCTCGGAAATTAAACTTCATCCCTTACTCTTATATTTTATGACATGCTGAACATTTTTACCTTCTATGGAAACATCAAATTCCCACTCTAACACTTACTTATGAACATTAGGTATTTTTACCGATTATGTCGTTTTACTCGTTTTCACATAAAATTGCTAAGCAAAAGTTGTTTAACATAATTACAAGCTTCATATTCTACCATAAAACATCAAAATAAACACATTTCACCTATGGGTATTTTTCCAAATATGAACCCTAGGTTAAATTATTGCTAGAATGAGCTAAATCAAGTTACTAGGACTCTAAAAACGTAAAGAACATTAAAAAGGGGGCTTGGGATCACTTACTATGGAGCTTGGAAGCTTGAAAACCCTAACTATGGCTTCCCCCATGCTAAATTTGGCCAAATGAAGAAGATGAGCATATTTTGCCATCTTTTCCCCTTTTTAATTCTTTTTTATTACTAAATGACTAAAATACCCTTCACTTAAAAATATCCTATTTCACATATCTCATGTTCATTTTTGTCGACAATTTAACCAATGGTCTAATTTCCACTTAAGGACCTCCAATTTAAAATTTCATAAAAATTAGACACCTCTAACATGTAGAACTCGACTTTTGCACTTTTTACAATTTTGTCTTTTTGACTAAATTGAGTGCCCAAACGTCGAAATTTTCGATCGAAATTTTCAAAAAATCATTCCGTGAAATTGTATACCATAAAAATATAATAAAATAATTTTTTTTCTCATCGGATTTGTGGTCCCGAAACCTGTTCTGACTAGGCTCAAAATCGGGATGTTACACTTATTATTTTATTATTATTTTCTTCCAACTTTTTTATAATTATTAAGTATTTTAAGTTATTCAGGAGTTTTATGTTAACAAGAAAGTTTGGTTTAAAACTACTTCTTGTTTAGATTAAATTAGAGTTCTTGTATACTTAAGAGTTTTATTTAGATTTATTTAGCTAATTTATATATAGGCTTTTGCATTATACAGAATTTCTCTTGAGTTTCTTTTAGAAGAGTTTTAACAATCTTTTTAGATTCTGGGGATTATCTTCAAACTTTTTCTTGCCAAGGTTTCTATATTGGAGGAGAAATTAGAGCCGCTTGAAGGGGGTTGTGGATTCTTCGTGTTTCCAAAACTTCTTAGGACTTCTACACGCCGCGTTCTATCTTTCCATTTATCTTCTTTATTCGCTTCCTTATTATTCTAATCTTTGGTTTATTATTTTATTTTTAGTTATTTATTTTTAATTATTTTATCTGACTTGAATTTGATTTCATTTCAGGTTGTGTCAAAAATCCAAGTTTCCTTCCAAACGTCTAGAGCCCTAAGTTAAATCCGCGACTTTGACAAACTTTACGATCCACATTCACGTTCATCCGTCCCATTCTTTATCATTTGGTATTAGATTTGGGCATTTTAGGTGTTCTTTTTGTTTTTACAAACTGAGTTCTAGCAAACAGCCTCAAAACAATTTTTTTTACCCTAACAGTTTTTAGGAAAAAATAGTTTTCAGTGGGTAAACATTTTTCAAACGATTTAAAACTTTACATACTATTTCATGACACTATTTTAAAGTATAAAAAATATTTACCACAAAAAAAAAGTGATCGAAAAAGAACAAAAAAATAAAATACGAAAAAAGGAAAAAAAAAGAAAATAATATGGGGGTTGAATTTTGTGCCCAAACTTTCCAATTTAGATCTACATTATTTGCCGAGGCTCCAGTTTAAATTTCGTGATTTTTGAAAATTGAGAACACCTCAAACAAAGTTTGCCAAGTTGCTTTGCAGTTTTTTAGGTTTTTAGGTTTTAGCAATATTCATTGACTCTTAGCCTTAGGTTTTCATTTGTTTTTTCGCTTTTTATTGCTCCTTTATGCATTGTAACACTTTATTGTTTCTTGTGTTAGTAGGTTAAAGCAGGTTGCACATTCTTTCCTCCGTGCAACAGATTTTTTTGATGTCTAGCCGATTTTGGACTCATAATGCTCTTAGGTTTGCTTTGTTAGTTTGATTCTAATACATTCATATTGATTGATATTGACACTTTTTAAATGATTTACAAGATTAATTCTTACCTCATTGAGAATTTGAGTGGCGTGTTCTTTTCTTGAGTGGCGTGTTCTTTTCAAGCTTTCATAATGATTCGTAATACTATGATTGAGAAGTTGAGAAGGAATCAAGAGGTTTGAAATGCTCGAGATCAGTAATGTGTCACTATTCTAGACATGATCAACAAAAATTTAGAAAGTCTAAGTACAAAAATTGAGCGTCAGAATCATAATTGGGGAGATAAGATTGATCAATCTCATCTTCATGCAAGTAATGCTTGACGTGTCTCTCGTGCAAATGATGCGACTTTGGTTAATAATGACTGTAGACAACATTGTTTAGCCAAACCAAAGTTCATCATCCCACCATTTTTAGGGAAATATGATCCCGAAGCATATTGTGTGTGAGAATAAAAAATTGAACATATGTTTCGTTACTATAAATACCGAGAAGAGGAAAAAGTCCAATTGGCGACCCTTGAATTTTTAGATTATGCGTTGAGTTGGTGGATTCAACTTGGAATTAATCGTTAAAAAACCCACGAAAGGGTAATTGAAACATGGGACGAGTTGAAGCAAGTGATGCGAAAGCGTTACGTTCATTCTCATTACTATAGAGAGGTCTCAACGAGACTTCAATGTCTTGTTCAAGGTAATCGACCAATTGATGAGTACTTTAAGGAGATAGAGATGCTTATGCAAAGAGCAAATATACGAGATGAAGAAACTACCATGGTGCGATTTGTAAATGGCTTGAACATTTCGATATCCAATACTCTTAATCTTCAAACCTATATTGATCTTGATGAGATGATACACAAGGCAATTGAGATTGAGCAACAATTTCAGCAACATCAATCTCGTCAATTTGGCGCATCACACTATTATCGAGGTACAAGTTCTAATTCTAGTTTCAAGAATTCGAAACCTTCTTATGCTACTAATAAATGGCTACCAAAATGTGATAAGACTAAGCCTTTTGAGTGGAAAAGTAGGGTTCCTATAAATATTTTTCTACATCTTCTTAGCAGCCCACTTCTACTAAATTTTCACCAAAAAAACAAAGAGTTCATGATATTGAATATTTTACATGCAAAGGGCATGGGCACTATAGTCGTGATTGTGTCAACAAGAGATTTTTGTTGATAGAAAAAGATCTTAAGGGTTTCCAATATCCAATTAAATATCCAACTAGAGAAGAAAGTAAGTATGACTTTGTACCTTTTGTTGATTCTTTCTCTAGTGGAAAAGAGATTTGCGATGACGAACTCTGTGAACTAGAAAAAGATGATAATGAGAATTTCTTGATAGAAACGTCATGTTCTCCTATTGAGATAGATTGTACTGAATTGAATATTCATAATACTTGTGATAGAAATATGAGAAGTGAGGAAAAATCATGTGAAAAGACAAAGAGAAATGAGACCTTTGGTGATAAAAGTCTACTTAATGGTCCAAATTTGAGTGAAAATCCATATGAGGTAAAATTGGAGAGTTCTCAAGTGGAAAAAGAAAATGAAATGCAAGAAAATACCCATACAAGAGTGAGGAATGATTATGTTTTAACTAACTCTAGCTTAAATTTTTTTAGTGGTGTTTCTTTATTACAACATTTCAAGGATCCATTGACGGACTCTCAATTATATTACTCTACCATCGATAGACGATTTTCCTTGTGGAAAAGTGGTAAGTTGAACATTGGTGATTCTCCACAAGTGCTAGAAGGTAAGGAAAGTAATGATACATCAAAAATTGAAATATGTAGGCATCCCTTGAATGTTTTTGATAAGTATGCTACTGATTTTATTTTTCCTTATGACATGTTTTCTCATTGGTCAATAAACAATTGTCTGAAAGTTCAATTTATTTTATGGGTTTATCTAGGTATTTAAAGTTTACTTTTGTTGCATTCGACATGTTTATTAAAGAACCTCATGCATTTGATCTTGCAACAAAATTTTCTACCTTAAACTCTAAATATGAATTTTTACATAATAATATTAAACTACTTGATTTTTATAATTATGTGAAATTCTTTACTCATCATTGGAAGTTCTTATGGATGACCATGCATATTCAAAGAAAGTTTCAAGTTATTTTTTACTTGAACACTCATGTGCCTAATATTTCTTTGTCTAGTGTTGATGGTTTGTTTTTGAAGGAGAGATATTTGATCCATACTGATTTGGGATATTAAAATTATATATTTGATCTTGGAGATAGTTTTGGCGCACAAGAAAGCTTAGGTAAGTATTTTATTTATTTTATTGTTATTTATTCTAATCCCTTTTCTTTATGTGCAGCTAAAGATTCAGGGACGAATCTTCTTGAGGAAGGGGGGAATGATGCGAGTCTCAAGGCACAATTTCAGACCCATGAATGTGATGGACTCACACTACCTCAAGGCCAAAAAATAGTGTCATAGGATAAGCAAATCTAATCAAGATTCGATCAAAGACAAGGTTTGAGGACGAATCTTTTTGAGGAAAGAGAGAATGATACATGTACAGATGGTGTGAAATTTATTAAATTTCATTCACCAAAGCTGACAATTTTCAAGCTTAGGAAATCAGCAGACTTGCGACTACTTTTTGGATGGATCCTGACATTTCTGGGTTGAGATGTCTCGTGGCGTTTGAATATCTATCTCTTATCTTCGAAACGCATTTTGAATCACTCGATTTTGAGTTCGAGAGCTCAAGTTATTACCGTTTTAGTGAAGACTGCGCGAGTAGAATTTCTGAATGGGATTATGATGGGAATTACAAATTTCGGGCTTTTAATTCGAGTTCCTTCAGATCGTCTAGAGCCCTAAGTCAAATCTGTGACTTTGGTAAACTTTACGATCCGCGACTTTTGTAAACTTTACGATCCACTTCCGCATTCATCTGTCTTATTCTTTATCATCTCCCCAATTTAGTTGCATCAACAAAATATATATAACACATTTCTCAAGATCAAGTCTCAATGACCGTTAAAACACATTTCAAAATCAAGTCTTCATGATCCTTGAAGTGGACTTTATTGACTCAAAGATTAAACAGACCCTTAAATTCAAATCAAAATTTCAAGGAAACATCTTTTTAAACCCGTTTTCAAGATCAAGTGTGATGATTCTTGAAGTAGATTAAATGCATCCAAAATTAAGTCTAAAAAACTTTTGTATCAAAGTTCCATTAAAGAAAAAAAACAAAGGATTTTCCAGAGATTGTAACTCAATATTATAAATATATTTTTTATTTTTCTAATTTTTCAAGTCAATATTGTTGACTCTAAATTTATGGGTACAACAACCAAATCAATAATATTGCAATATGTTCATTTATCTGCAATCACATTATCGTAATTCATTTATCACTTACTCAATTTAATTCAATTATCAAGGTTATTAGAGTTAATCAGTCGATTTAATCGATATTTAAATTAAAACAAATATTCAACCGATTCAATTTATGAAATATAATAAAAAGTTTCAAACCGGAAATCAAGAATTGAGAAACTTATTAAAAAGCTAAAAATGATTTTTTTTAACAAAAAAGTTCAGGTTTTTTCTCATGATGTATCTTTGATTTTATTTTTTTTATAATTTTAAATACTATTAATCTTTTCAAGTGGTTACCGTGAAACTAAAGATCCCATGGGTTCCACCTCTAATTTAATTCTTACAACATCATCCACCACCGATTGCAAAAGTATTTTGCCGCCGACTGCCGACCGACTCTATTTCAGTTCCGGACTCGAGATGAAAAGAGAGTTCATCATTCCGAAAGCAAAGCAATCGGTCATTAATGAGTTGCTAAAAGAAGAAAAGAAAAAGAAAATTGCCTTTTATGATTTCTACTATTTACCCAAGCGAAGTATTTGACCTACCAACTTAACAAACCAAACCAATTTTGTCATTTGTCAACAAGATCAAAATTCAATGCACCTACTCCATCTATATTTCCCCGAAACTTGCAATCGAAAAAAAGAAAGTTTGACTCACACAATAATTGATGGACCACATTGCATGTTCACACAATTCCAAATTTAACTTTTATAATCATTTTCTTATTTCAGATTATTTCTTTTCTTCTTTTTTTTTTTTTTTAAAATGAGATTATTTGAAAACGAATCACTTGAGTTCTAGTTATTTTCATTCAATAAAGAAAATCAATTTTCTTTTATACTCAATATATTCCAAGTTTTTCCCCCTTTGATTGTTGGCTTTGGGGGCCAAGACAACTTACATGACATGAGAGAATTTCAAGGCAATAGGGATAAAAAGTTAGCAAAATTAACTACTTTTTAAATTGGGATTTTTTCCAATTAAATTAGCTTATTTATTCATAATCATTTGTAAACAACAATTTAGGTTGAAACATCCTTCTCAAGCCAAATTTAAAAAAAAATTCAAATATTTGGTTTTAGAAAGTCCATTTGTGTGCTAAAATATAAATTTACTTCTCATAATATTAAAAATTTATATTAATTGCTTTAGAAATTACTTAAAATTTATATATCATAAATCATAATATTAAAAATTTAATATCAATTAAATTAACTTATTTTTACATTACAATATCATTTCTAAAATAAATATTTTAACTTCTTTATATAATATTTTAATAACAATACTAAATACTTAAATCTTAAATCCGACTTTGTTAATTTGAGTTTTCTGAAGATTTTCCCTATAACAATGAAACCAATGAAATATGATTAGTTGACAACAATTTATTTTATTTTAATTGGGTAATTTAATTTTTTTCAAAATTATATTTATGACATATCATATATGAATAAGTTTAAAAGTTTATTAAATTACATTAATATTATTACATATATTCGTACTCGATATAAAAGGTTGCAAGTAAATCTTCAGACAGTATTAGGTAGCAACTAGGGGGAGAAGTTTTAAGTAGAAAAGTCCAAATAAATGACTGATAGCATCATACTTCCATGGCAGGTAAAAGATGCTATGTCACTTTGAAATGAGATACTTTTTCTTTAACCAACCACTTCCACTTACATAAAATCCATATAAGCAAAGCTCTATATAAAGGGTATCAAGAGAGTGAGAGTCACCTCAGCATTCCTTCATAACTTCTTCATTTCTATTTTTCTTTCTGCTAATGGCATCAAATACTTGGGGTTTCCTTTCATTTTTCATGGTTCTCGTTGTAACCTCAGCCTATCCAATCAAAACCAAGCAATATAAACCATGCAAACACTTGGTTCTTTACTTCCATGACATTATTTACAATGGGATGAACAAAGAGAATGCTACATCCGCCATTGTTGCAGCACCACAAGGAGCTAACTTGACCATCTTGGCAAGTCAGTTCCATTTTGGGAACATAGCGGTATTCGATGATCCCATTACCTTGGATAATAACCTTCATTCAAAGCCTGTTGGTAGGGCTCAAGGCATGTATCTTTATGATACCAAAAACACTTACACTGCTTGGTTAGGGTTTTCATTTGTTTTCAACAGCACTGATTATTACCAAGGTACCATTAATTTCATTGGAGCTGATCCATTGATGAATAAGACTAGAGATATCTCTATTGTTGGTGGCACTGGTGACTTTTTCATGCATAGGGGTGTTGCAACTTTGATGACTGATTCCTTTGAAGGTGAAGTGTATTTCAGGCTCAAAGTTGATATCAAGTTCTATGAATGCTGGTGAAAAAGGAAAATTCAAAGGGGGGGGAGGGGGCAAGGATGGGGAGAATAAGTGAATTGGAACTGAGTGTGATTGTGTTTGTAAACTCAGTCCTGCATAAAATCTTTGCCTCTTAAATATCTATTATGAATGGAAAATACTGTCTCATGCACTAAATTACACTCCACACTCTCAATATTTCAAAATTTCTTTTCTAAAATTAAAGTGTACGGTTTATAAAGATTAATCTTTTCAAGGTTTGTGATTATCCTCCCAATAATATAATTTTCAAAATTTTAACTTAAGCCCTTCTTTTGAAAATGAATGTGTTTTACTATTGTATTTTTTTTTAATGTACCATGGAAGCCCTTATATTAGAAGACAAATTACATTTTGTCGCCTCTACTTAAAAAATAGGCATACTAGTCCTTGTACATTAGATTTAAAAGCAAACGAGTTTTTTTGTTAAAAATTTCATTCATTTCTATAGTTAAAAAACCGAAAGTATGAGGTGCACATGGCACGCTATATGTCATTGTTTGGTTGTTTTGTCAACTTTGCTAGTTTTTAATAGTACAAATGGATATAATTTTTAACAGAAAGTATCAATTTGCTCTTTGATTTAATTTACAAGTAATAATTTATCTACTTTTAATAAAAAGTAAAATATAAATTAATTTTCTCTTACAAGTACTTCGATAATAATTTTACCTATATTTATAATGTGAGTTTGCAAGTGTTGGAATCTGGAGCAGTGGGACTTGGTACTACAAAATTCTACATATATTTTTAGTCTTCTAATTAATTAATTTATCATAAATATCAAATCAACTTTTGTTTTATTATTCGCCTTTTCTACAAAAATACAAGACTTCTAAACTAAGAGTATTCAAAGGTCATATTCATTTTACAATTTTCCTGATAAATTGATAATTCCTTTATCATTGGGTTTCTTTTGCTTTTTGAATAAATCATTGCTTAATTTTGAATACTAAACAAAGAATCCAGGTATGATCTTCTTTCAAAATTAATTTAAATATATTCTATTATATAAAACTCAAAAAAAATTTGTTTACTTATATTAAGGAAACATTTTAATTGAGCTTTTGACAATTTATTTGTGGTTCCCAACATAAATCACATTAAATGCAAGGAAAAAATGAGAAAATTTTATTTTTGTTGGCAAGCACAAGTCAAAATATAGGGTAAGTTGAAACTGGAATAACAAACAAGTAGAAATAAGAACAAAGTTGGACAAAAAAACTTGGTTACGCAAGTTATATTTTTTCTACATCTGCATGTGTTTTCATTATAATTCAATAAGTAGAAGCTATTATTTATGTCTTACACATTTATCATGTAGCAACTTTACATCTATAATCTAATATGGATCACTTTCCATTAAGATTTTCTTCTTAAAAGCTTAGTTGTAAGCAAAGTGATTCACTTGATTTAACTTACAAAATGCAACTCTAAATGCTAGTTCCTACAGGAACAATGTTAAGTTCTCTCTTTATATTTTTCTATCTAGTACAAGCTGATCATATATAAGAGTTTTGACATGCTAAGATACAAATCAATTACAATCATATTCCCCCATAAATAGCTATACAAAAAGGTCTTCAATCATCCTCGTAAAAGCTAAATAAGGATTGAGATCTTATAGATATTTCAAAGTCAACATGGTTCAATCTCGTTTACTAAGGGAACTTGGATTGTATTGAAATACTTTAATTTGATCCTGCAAAACTAACACCATGTTTGGTTGGATGTAATCCCATAACTATTACTTGTATACTCGTGGGCCTAGGTTATTACTTTGTTTGGTTGGGAGAGTTGGCAAATCGGCCCATAATGGAAATGGACGTTATTGCGGGACGACCCGTAAAAGCCATTCCATGACATGGGCTAAGAATAGGGATTCCATTCCAGATGGAATGAAAATGTAATCATGGCTGGACTAAAATATCCCTTCTTCATCTCTTTCGCTCGCTCGTTTTCCCCAACTGCTTTCCCGAAATTGAAACTTGCGTTTGAAATCGACGACTTGCAGAGGCTCTGTTCGCTCGTTTACAATTGTTCATCCTGATTGAAAGGTAAGTTATATTAAAAGTTTCATATTATTCGTTCCCCCTGTTCATCTCTCTTCAAAAGGTTTTTCTTTTTTTTTGGAGGACTTTTTGTTTCCCCAAATTTGGCTTAATGTAGGTATGATCTTTTTTTCCCAAATTAACAAAGAAATGTCAAGATTTAAAAAATAAATTTGCTTTTTTCTAGACTTTCCTTTTCCCCTGACTATTACTCTGCCAACGTTTTTTTTTTGTTTCCCAGATGAACAAAAAATTTGTAGAAATTAAAAAATTGCTTTTATCAGGTCTTTTCTTTTTGTTTCCCCCAAGTTTTTGATAATCCAACAATGCTATTTTTCCCAGTTTTAAATTTTTTTTCAAGATTTCTAGAAAAAAATTGATTTGTTTCAAGATTTATTTTTTGTTTCTCACTGAATTTTTCGTATAAGTTTCCGAATTTGCCTATTGAAATCTGGTTTTGGTTTGTTGTTTGCGTCATTGTTTTTTTTTTGTATGACTTCTTAATCTGTAAAAAATTCACAGTTGACTTGTCTCTTATTCTAGAACTATATTAATTTTTCATTTTGCTTTTATTATGCAGGTAAGCAATCTAGAAGTTTACAATTTCTACTGATTGTTTCTCAGAAAAACTTGAAAGGTGATACATTTAAATTATATAGATTTATTTAACATCTTTTTACTTATAATTTATGTAAAATTCGAGCATGTGGGTAGCCAATTGAGTCATTTTAATTCATATTAAGACATTAGACATAATTTGAGTGAAGTTTGTAATTTTATACAATTTAGTATTGATTTTACATAATTTTTCTATTTTATGCTACATGTTAATTTTTACTCAATTTGTTGTAGTTAGACTACTAAATTAATTCATGTGGGAGTCAATAATATCACACATGAACATAAGTTAATTTCTACTTCATATGGATGACAAGCTCACCAATTGCACTCATAAATTCAATTTAACCCAACTTGGAATATGATTGCTAAAAAGAATGAAGTCTGCTCTCAATTGGGTTGTCAAAATCGTCCAATAAGGGAGGAGAATGGCCCAAATTCGAAAAAGGCATGAGAGCAGCCCAAATTAGCTTTGGGATAATTAATTTGAAGGTCTACATGTGCAACAAAATCGCAAATCAGCCCCCAAATTCCACCTTGATTACCGTCCACTCCCTTGCATGATTCATGCTTGACATGCATGAATCAAGCAACCACCCAACCTCCCATCCCACATTTCATGGTCGGGCAAGCAAGGGAGTAATTCAAGGGATCTCCAAGCTATTTTTTAGTAAACACTCATGCTACTCTTCAACTATAAATGCCACTTCTCATCTCTCATTCCAATCATCATTCATACATCCCTCATTCATCATCAACTCATATTTCTATTATCTTTCTTTCCTCTCTTCCACGCATAAGCCATCCATTTCCCTACTACCCTTTAGCTAGCATTTCCCTTGAGAAAAACTCTCTTGGACAACCACCTTAAGGAGCAGTTTGCAAAGGAGCAATCATGAGAGTTGGAGGAAGCCACCACGATCGATCTTCGGAGAATTGCTGAAATCATCAAGAGTTTCTTCTTTCCTATTCTTTAATTTTGTTATTAGTTATTCAACATGTTTGCAAATTTCTTTAATATTTTTTCATTAAAGATGATGACTTAATTTTGTTTTGGCTAGAATGATTGCATTAATTTGATGAAGTTCATTTGATTCATGTTTATGGTGTTTTGTGCCTCAATTGTTCATGCTTCCAACTAAAATCATTTATGTATTTCATGCATTAAAATATGTTTGAATACAAATCTAACTCAGAAGAGTTTTATTACCTTGTATAACTTTTAGATTTGTGTGATTAAATTGTTTCAAACCTAACCCGTCCCTAATACTTCACATAAATTCTAAGGAATCCTTAGTTAAATATGGACATAGAAATATGCATGTTTTTCTAAGTATAAGATTTTGAAAGAACTTACATTAGATTCCAAGTTAATGAATGATTGAGTTGCCATGGAATTTTTCTGGACCGTTGTTAAACATGATGAAAAATGAATTAAGTCAAATGTTGTAATTATTCTATCCTATTCATGTTATTGTTGTTAACTTGTGAAATTGCTTCTAAACCATCACCTTGAATTTCATTTCATTTGCATTTGGTTAACTTGCATTTAGTTAATTAACTTAATTTGACACTTATAACTCAAAATTATTGTGTTTTTCTTAACCAACTTGTGAATAGTAATTTTACAACTATCAATTTAAACACAGCCCCTGTGGAGACGATAACTCTTATACTTACTTATTACTTGATAATGGATGTGTATACTTGTACACTCCGTCATGAATCAAAAGGCTTGTTAAATAAATCAACAACTTGATCATCACTTCTGCAATACTCTAGCTCAATTGCTCCTTGATTGCTAAGATCTCGTGAAAGTAATATTTGGCATGCTTCATCCATGCAACCCAAGATTCTTTGACAACTTGATGGCTACGTTGTTATCATAGAAAGTTGTAGTGGCTGTTTCTAGCTTGAATTGTAGTTGTTCAAGGATTCTTGTAAGCCAAATAGCTTGACAAGCATAAGTTGTAGCAACAACAAATTCAGCTTTTGTGCTTAATAATGTGACAATTGATTGCTTCTTAGATGACCACGAAATAGCCCTTGTGCCAAGCATAACAACATAGTCTGAAGTGCTTCCATCTTGATCTCTTGTATAATCACTATCAGTGAAGCCAATCATGTCTGGCTTTTCATCATTCTTGTAGAAAATCTCAAAATCCTTGGTTTCTTGTAGGTAACAAAGGATTCTCTTGACAGTAAATACATGTTTTTTATTCGGGCTCTTTATGTACCTACTAGTAAGACTCACAGAATATATAATGTCTGGCATCATAGTAGTTAGATACATCAAACTGCCTACAATTTGTTTGTAAATTATGCTATTCACCTTCTTCCCATCTCTTTTTTTAATTAGCTTTAAGCTAAACTCAGTTAAAGCTTTTGTAGAGTTGCAATTCGTCATCTTAAATCTGTCCAAAATTTCTCTCACATATTTTTTCTAGGAGATAAAAATTTCATCACTTCTAAGCCAAAGAAATAGTGCATCTTCCAAAGATTAGATATCCCAAACTCATCCAGCATAGATTTCTTAAAATCATCAAACAAGGCACTATCATTCCCAGTAAAAATAATATCATCAACATATAAGCACATAAAGAATATTTTCCCATTATCTCCAATTTTAACAAAAAGTGTATGTTTATATAGACACTTTTGAAACCCCCACCCTCAAAAATAATCCTCAACGCGACCATACCAAGCACGTGGAGCTTGTTTTAGTCAATAAAAAGCTTTCTTCAATCGATAAACATTATGCTCATCTCCAACCTTAATATAACCAAGAGGTTGTTCAACAAATACCCCTTCCTCCAAGTATCCATGTAAGAATGTCGATTTGATATCTAACTGGAAGATAGGCCAAGAGTTCTACGCTACTAAAGCAATCACCAATCTAATGGTGCAATGTCTTGCAACCGGGGCAAAAACTTTTGTGTAGTCCACACCATACTCTTGTTTGTACCCCTTAGCTACTAATTGCGCCTTGCACTTATCAACCTCCCTATTTTCCTTGAACTTCGTCTCGTAGACCCACTTAGATGTAATGGCTTTGTGCCGCTTAGAAAGATTAATCAACTCCCAAATATCATTCCTTTCAATGGCTTTGATTTCAGCATCCATTGTCTCTTTCTATTTTGCCTCCTTGACAACACTTTCAAAACTTCTTGGATCACAATCTACAAATAATGCAAAATGAGAAATTGCATAATCATTTTCTCTAATTTCGGTTACCTCATAATCTTGCATCCATGCAGGCCTTCTTCAAACACAACAAAGTGCTTCAACTGCTATGATAGTTTCTTCTCCAAGTGTAGGCAATACTTCAATAACTGATGGAGAAGTATTCTTGTAACACCCCTAACTCGTATCCGACGTCGGAATAGAGTTACTGAGCATTACCAAACTTACAACTTAAACAATCATACATTCAAAAACATTCATTCAGTCCCTAATATGAGCCCTCGAGGCCCCAAATAGACAATAAAAGTGGTTCGGGACTAAACCGAGTACTCAAGAAATTTTTAGAAAAACATTGAAAATTTTCAAAGTGCAGGGGACACATGCCCGTGTGGCCAAGTCGTGTGTCTCACACAGCCAAGAGACACGCCCGTGTTTCAGGCCGTGTGGGCATTCGAAATAGGATCACACAGCCGTGTCTCAGCCCGTGTCCGACCCTGAGTAACTCACAGACTTGGGTCATATGACCAACCATACATCCGTGTGCCAGGCAGTGTACCCTTCGAAATGGCCTTACACACTCGTGTTCCAGGCCTTGTGCTAGGCCGTGTGAAAATTGGAAGGTAAACTGACTTGTGCCACATGGCCAAGCCACACACTCGTGTGCTAGGCCGTGTGAAGCTACTGACTTGCTTTCTAAAAAAGTATCAGAGGACACACGGTCGTGTCACCTGGTCGTGTGTCACACACAGTTGAGACACACGCCCGTATCTTTGCCTTTATGGACAAAAATAGGTCATTTTCGAAGCCATATTCCTCACCCACATTGGTACCAACCTATACACATCAAATTGCATATAACCATGGCATAAATAGGCACTCAAAACCAACCAATATCAATGTTATAACATGTACTTTCCAAACATGCAACATGATATCCATCAACACATTCCTTGACCACTTTAAAACATACCAATCACACTTCCAAAATATAACTAAATGGTCAAACACATATGTGAGACATTGTGCCTAACTTATCATGCATACTCATCTCATTCCCAACCATTTAGTGCCAAACATAATTTCACAAGCAAGGCATTCATATAGCAACTATACACCACATATCAAAAGGCCATTTATACATATTTACATAACCAAACATATACCAATTTCAAGCCAAATTAAATGGCCAAAATACATCAAGACATATAGGTTACATTAGCTAGAACACCTATACATGCCATTTAACCCCAAACATAAAGTCCAAAGTACCAAAATAAGAGTTTGTTAGTGTGACGCGATCTCCGACAACTTCCAAACCGAGCGAGCTTTCGATCACTATAAAATACAAAAATTAAAATGAAGTAAGCAATTAAGCTTAGTAAGTTCGTATAATTAATAAATACAACTTACCAAATCAACCACAATTTAGGTAAACAAAATTTTAAAGCATAGATTCAACTTAATTTGGCCCAAAGCCTATCACACAATCACAATCATGTTAGCCATGTATTTATATATCAAATATAAATCACTTCTTGTATTTCACATGAATACCTGTACTAGTTCGTATCGAAGTCGTATAACATCGTATCATCACTGTGCCCGTTGAACCATTTGAAATAATATCAGATACTCGGGTATCTCACACACTAAGTGCCAACACGTGGTCGAAACCACCTTTATCTCATATCTCATATAAATGCTCACTCTCGAGCCATTACTAGGTCTGCTCACACAAGCTGTCAATTAAGACGTAGCTACACAGTGCTGCTCACACAAGCTGTAAAGTAACAGCAACACATGCCAGGAACTCAGCCACCGATAGGACGTACGAGACTAGCACTCAAAACACGGTAACCCCTAATGACATGTCATTTGTATCGTTTCTATTCCTAAGGTTCAACCGGGATCCTTATGTCGTCGAAACTTCATCAAATATTTCCGTGGAGTCGTATCATCACAATTATAATAATAAAGCATTTAAAACACATTTAATTTAATGCTTATTAACATACAAACTTACCTCGAATTAGTACAGAGACAATCGACCGATTAATCCACTACTTTATCTTTTCCCCGATTTAAATCTGAAGGTTGCTTGTCTTGATCTATATAATCAAATTTAACTAATTTAATTCACTTTCTATTCAATTCAATCCAAATTTCATGTTATGGCAAAATTATCATTTTGCCATATAATTTTGACTTCTTTACAATTTAGTCCCTAGGCTCGAAAAATGAAATTCATGCAATTTCATCCACACCTAAGCCTAGCCGAATTTACTACATGCTCATAACAGCACATACATTCCTCAAATTCACACATTTAATACACAATTTTTCACATTTCTCAATTTAACCCCTAATTAACAATTTCATCAAAACTCACTTAACAAATGTTGTTTAACTAACCACAAATATTCATTTTCTTCCATTAAACTTCAAAAACAAGTAGATTACACTCATAGTAAAACCCTAAACTTTTAAAAATTTTGAAAATTAGTCCCCGAGCTAGCTAGGTTAAGCTACAACTATCTCGGAAACATAAAAATCATTAAAACGAAACGAAAATCACTCACCATGCAAGGGAGTGCTTGGCCGAACCTCAAATCCCCTCTAATGGTGTTTTCTTTGTTGAAAATTTTCTACTCATGCATGTGTAAAGATGATAACTATTTTGTTTTACTTTATTTTTATCATTAATTACCTTTTTACCATTTTACCCTTACCTAACTTTAAAATTTTCATAAATACCATGCCATGCACATCCACTAACTCAAATAATGGTCTAATTACCATATAAGGACCTCCACTTTAAAGCTCTATTTCTATTTAACACTTTTAGCTAATAGAACACAACTTTCACACTTTACGCGATTTAGTCCTTTTTCACAAATTGAGCATACAAACGATAAAATTTCTTAATGAATTTTTTATGCAATAATACTATCATGTTTTAGACCATAAATAATATTAAAATAAGTTTTTGACCTTGGATTTGTGGTCCCGAAACCATTGTTTTGATTTCACTAAAAACGGGTCGTTACAATTCTTGACCATTTCTTCAACTTTATTATTACAAAAGACTTCAGTAGGTTGCACTTAAACCAAATCCCAAGTGTTCTCTTCATCAAACATAACATCTCGACTAATCACGACATTCTTTGTCACAATATTGAACAATTTGTATGCCTTTAATGTTTCGCTAAGACCAAGAAAGACGCACTTCTCACCTCTATCATTAAGCTTCTTCATTTCCTCCTCTGGGACATGTGCATAGGCTATACACCCAAAAATTTTGAAGTGATCTATCACTGGTCTCTTTCCACTCCAAGCCTTCGTCGGAATCACATATCGAAGAGTATGAGTAGGACTTTTATTCAGGATACGGATGCCCCATTTTACAGCTTTTGGCCAAAACACCTTTGGAATTTTCCCTTTTGCTAGCAAGATTCGAACCATGTTGAGAATGGTTCTATTTTTCCTCTTTGATACACCATTTTTTTCGTGTATAACTAGTTGTGAGCTCTCTTTGGATTCCATGAACATCACAAAAATCTTCAAACGCCTTAGAGCAATATTCACCACTACAATCAGTTTAGAAAACCTAAATGGTTCTTCCCTTCTCATTTTCTACACGAGCCTTCAAGCTTTTAAATGCATTAAAAGCCTTTGATTTTTCTTTTAGAAGGTAAACCCAAGTTTTACGATAATAATCATCAATAAAGGCAATAAAATACCTTTTACCTCCATTAGAAATTGGATTTATTGGCCCACAAATGTCTAAGTTCACCAACTCCAATACCTCATTTGCTCTCCATGACTTGCCTTCAGAAAATTGAGATTGGCGTTGTTTATCAGCAACACATTCTTCACAAACTAGAGAGGAGATAATTGGAGGAAGAGAAGTTACTATATTTTTCTTTCCAGGTATCTTCAAATAACCAAAGTTTAAATGACCATAGCGAAAATGCCACAACCATGAAGGATCTTTAACTTCCACCATAAAACAAGATTGAATAGCCTCAATCTTCAGTGAAACAACCTGTTCTAACTCATTTCCACAATAGCAACAACTCTTTTAGGTGGATCAAAAATCTCACAAGCACCATTTATTATAGTGGCAACATACCCCTTTTCCAAAAATTGACCAACACTCAACAAATTATATTTTAAAGCAAGAACATATAACACAATAGATATGGTTCCACAAAACCATTTTGGGTTCTAATATTAATGTTACATTTTCCCATGACATTCATAGTAGAATAATCACCAAAGTTGACTGTAGAACGAAAATCATCATTTAAATATGAAAAAGATTATTTACCCCCACACATGTGGTTAATGCAACCTGTATACACATACCAAACATCTGGCTCAAGTTCCTTTTCAACTTGAACCGCCATCAATAAGGTCCCTCCTTCCTTGTTCTCAACAAAATGTGATTGTTCATCCTTGACACTCGATAGCCTAGCATAACATTCAAAACAATAATGACCAAAATTTTGACATCTAAAGCATTTTATATTGAATTTATCAAAATCTCGTCCTTTACCTTTACTTTAGTTATCATTGATTATGTAATTCCTGTGGTCATTTCTATTGTCACCATCTCTACTACCTCTCTCATCTTCCTCTACCTATACATATACCTCTACCTTTACCCCTTCCTCTAAAACTAGAAGAAGAAATAATAGTAGAAGCCTTCAAAGTTTTTTTCTCAGAGGCTGAATTACGATTCATCTTCTGCTTATGCAGTAGCAAAGAGTTTTGCAACTCATCAAGAGACAATTCATCTGTGTCTTTTGACTCTTCAATGGTGCAAACGACATAATCAACTTTGACATCATTGAGCGCAAAATCTTCTCCACTATGGTGACATCCTCCATCTTCTCACCATAGAACTGAATCCTATTACAAATCTCTATGGTTTTAGCATAATAGCCAGCGACAAAGTCCCCTTCGTTCATCTGTAGAGTCTCGAAGTCCCTCCTCAAGGCTTGAAATTGTGTTCGCTTTACTCTGATAGAGCCTTGATACTTTTTATTCATTGAATCCCATATATCCTTGAAAGTTTCTTTGCAAAGAATAGTTTTCAAGATGGGACAATCAATAGCCTAAAAGAGATAATTTTTTGCCTCCAAATCTTTCAACTTTCTTGCTTTGAAATATGCTTTCTGGGCATTCGTCAAAGTTTCTCCTTTTACAGGCTTTTTGATACCTGGCTCAACAATTGGCCAACACTCCTTTGACTATAGGAAATTCTCCATCAGCATACTCCAATGGTCATAGTGACCATCAAAAGGGGGAATGACTGCTTGAACAAAATTACTTTATGAGGCCATAGGTGAAACCTTTTCTAAGCTAACAAGAACAAACCTGGTTCAAATACTACTATTGCACTTACAAGTAGAGAAAGAGAAAAACAAGCTTTCAACTTAAATGAGAGAAAATGATTTTTATTGAATTGGTGAATAACTCCAAATGGTTCTAGCCTTTTATAGGCTTTACAATAGTTAAAATTAATAAGTTCAAAATTAAAAATAGAAAAATAAAATATGAGAAAAATCATCAACCTATTTAATAATCTCTAATTTTTAGGGATGATTTATTTACCAAATATAAAAACATTTCAACATGGAGCACCTATAATTATAAAAAAATACTCATTTAAATCTAAAATTTTAAATAAAATTTATATAATAGTTTAGTCTGGTAAGTGGTAAGAAGGTGGGCAAATGTGGTTTGTTATAATCATTATCGAAAAAAGAGACCCACTTATATCTGTCTCACTTTACAAGTAAAATTCCATCATAAACCCAGTTTCTAAATTAGTTGCTATCATCTTTATTTAGCTAGCAAAAAAAAGCACGATTCCAGCAAAGCGTCTATATTTGTCAATATTTTACCTGCATTAGAAAAATTCAATACAATGGTGGTGATGGAGCTAATTTCTGGTAAAGGGAGCTTAATATATGAAAATTTTCAATATATTTTTTTCAACTGCTATTATAACATAAAGAAAAAGGTACAATTAGTGAGAGTCACCAATGTTAGGCAGGCAGCGGAGAGACGGTGGTGTGACACTCCCAAATGTGGAGGATAGATAGCATCATCATTTCAAGGGTTTATAATATTTAATATTTTATTATTTGAAAAGTTCAATAAATTATAATTACTTAATATTAATGAATAGTTATGTTTTAAATTTTTTTTATATTATATATATTTAATTTTACGATCTATATTTAAGGTTTATGGCTACATCTTCTAATAATGTTATTTCTATTATTTAAACTTATATTTTCCCTTGAGAGCAATGTTCAAAATAAATAATATAAAGTAAATTATTCTATACAAATAAATAAGTGCTAAGTCCATTGAATTAAGCCTATTTAATAAGCTTTCATATATTAAGTCAAGTCAAATTTTAATTAATGTTTTATTTATATTTTAGAATATATTTTTATATTAGAATAGTTGTGTAGAAATACATAATTTATGCGGATAGTTTTGTTTTGAAGACAAAATTCATGATAATAGTTAGGTATCTATTGGCAGTAGCTATATATTGCTTTATTTTAAGAACTTTTCATTATCAGCCATTTGATGATTCCATTTAAACGTTTTAGGATTTTATTGTATCTTGGAGGCATCAAAAACATGTCATGTTTCAAAGTCTATTTTGATTATTTTTTTATTTTTTCTTGCATCACAAACTTTTATAATAGGTATAATTTTATGTTATCCAAAGCAATATATATATATATATATATGAAAAGGTATTACGTGAAAGATACATTTATTTGGTATCCATTTAAGGAATTTTTATTAGTTATTTTACAATTTTGCTTCGAATGTGTAGGTTTTACAATTTAAGGAACTTTAAGTAAAGTGTTTTACACGCCTTAAACTCATTATATTTTATCCAAAAATAGATAATTATTTGATATATTAATGGTGAAATTAAAATTTTAATTCTTTTAGTGGAATTAAAATTTTTATTGTCTGTATCAAATAATTATATTTAAAAATAATTTAATTATTTGTTTGATGTAACAAGGTTTTTTACCTAAAATAACGTAAAAAATAATTAATTACCAAAATAGGCACCATACCAATTATTTACGAAAATGGGAAAAATCTACAGTACCCAGTCAGTGTCGTCTAGGTGTCAGGCAGCACCCCCAAAATCTACCGCTCATCATTCGGCCATCATTATCTTTTAAAAAATATTTTTTTTGTTTCACCACTGTGTCAAACAACACCAATGTGTATTTTTTTTTTCAAAATACCTAAAACGATAAGAATATCCCGAAAATAAAGAAAAAGAAAAAAAAAATCTTAATAGTGTCACGTAGTTGTCAAGCGGCACCAAAAATTAGTTTAAACTTTTACCTGGTCAAAAGGGAAAAAATGAAAAAAAAACCAAGAATCAGATTAAAAAAAATGTTTGCGAAAAGACAGGGCGTGGGAGCCCGTGACACCCCCATCACGTTCGTAATAAGCCTTTTCAATTGTTTTTTTTAGGCTTAAAGGTGTAAAAAGCCCTCAAACTTAAAAAAAAAAATCCAACCCTTACTTTTACACTCAATTGGGTACTTGAACTTTCAACATGCATCAAAAAAAGCCTAAAACTTTTTCAAGAAAAAAAAGCAATTAAGCCCCTTCTTTTTTTGCACTCAATTGTCAAAATGTACCAAAAAGGCCATTTGATCATAAATTTTAACAGTTGATTGTTAAAGTTAATTGTCTTTAATTTTTCCAGTTAAAGGCACCCCATGTCACAGCCACTGCATCACATGTAACAAAAAATTATCAAATAAAAATAAAAAATCAATAAAAATTATAAAAATATTAAAATTTAATAAAAATATAAAAATATTTAAAATTTACTAAAAATTAGAAAGAAAAAATATATAAATTGTAAAATATATATAAAATATTATAAAATGCATCAAAAAAGCATTTTAACCATTAACTTTAACCGTTGACATTTACAATTAACGATCCTCAAAATTTTTCAGTTAAAGCCATCACGTGTCGTAACACAGTGTGACATGTGGCGAAAAATGATAAAAAATAAAAATAAATAAAAGTTATAGAAAATTATAAAATGTTTCTTTTGGTATGATAATTTTTATAATTTTTATAATTCTTTTACGAATTCTATATTTCTTTACATTTTTTATCATTTTCTTACAACTTTATAAAATTTTATATATTTTTTTCTATATTTCTATATATTTTATCATTTTTAAGATTTTATAATCCTTTTCTAATTTTTTATAAAATTAAATATTTCTTATATTTTTATTAAAATTTAATAATTTAATAATTTTTATTGATTTTTATTTTTATCATTTTTTGTCACATGTCATGCTGTGGTTGTGACACGTGGTGGCTTGAACAGGAAAAATTAGGGGTGGTTAGTTTTAACGGTCAACTGTTAAAGTTAACGATCAAAGGGCTTTTTTTATGAATTTTGGCAATTGAGAGCAAAAAAGAAAAAAAAAAGTAAGGGCTTAATTGCTTTTTTTGTTTTTTAAATTTGAGGACTTTTTTTATGCATTTTGAAAGTTTAAGTATCTAATTGAATAAAAAATAAGAACTTAATTAGTTTTTTTTAAAAAACTTGAAGATTATTTACACCCTTAAGCTTTTTTTTTTAAGTTATTTCAGCCTTATTTTTATTTCCAGCCTTGCTTTAGGCTTTTTATTCTTTTAAGTTGTATCAGCTTCCTTTTTTAATTTTTCTAGCCTTGTTTCGGGCTGTTTTTTTTTTATCTGTTTAGTTTTTCTTTACGTCAATTTTTTTAACTTTCTTTTATTATTTATTGTAACTAGTATATAAAAGGGGTTTGGTCCCCATTTTTATCAAAATAGAAAGTAGAAAGGAAAGAAAGAAGTTTGTTTATTTGATTTTTTTTGTTGGAAGAAATTTCGTGTTGAAGATTATTATTAAGTTATGTTATTTTTTAATAATAATTGTTTAAAAATATGTAATTTTATATTTTTAATTATTGTTTTTTTAGATATAACTTTTAACATTAAAGTTATGTTTAGTTAGTTATTAAAATTTGTTTATTTGTGCAGATATTAAAATAAGTTCTTTTTAATTAGAGCAACAACCACACATCAATGATGATTAATGTGTCAATATATTTTTTATTTATTATTTTTAAAGTGACACATCATTTTTTTAATTTTAATTTTAATTAATGTCATAATTTAATATGGTCAGATGAGTATCACATTTTAAGGACACGTGTCCATGGTGCAAGCTATCGACTGGATGAACGAATTATGCCATATTTGGATGATGTCGGCTTTGTATCAGCGGCACTAATCCGAATGTTTGAACTGAGGACAGACTTAATATCTGCCTTGGTTGAGCACTAGCGCTTGGAGACACACACATTTCATTTGTCGTGCGGGGAATTCACCATCACATTGGAAGATGTTGCACTACAACTTGGGCTCCTTGTTGACGATTTTGCTATGACGGGTTCAAGTAAAGTGTTACAACTTGAGACGTGCTATTGTCATGGGTTGCGCATGGGAGCCTGCAACCATGACACACTTGTGTGAACCATCATGTTCAAGAGAGGTTATTTGGCCTAACCGGACTAGCTCGTTGCTTGGAAAGATTAAAGACCTATCTACAAAGCTTGGCAAATATGGACGTGATATTTGAAGATATTCAATCTTAAGATATGATATGTATTCTTAGAAGATATGATTTTATAATCTTAGAGATTTAATTTGTAGATAGTTTTTAATCCTAACCATTGATATACTTTGATTTGTACCATTGATTTTGGGGAGGCTCGACTATAAATAGAGGTCTTTCCTCCTCATTTTAAATCATTCATTTAGTAATAGAATTCTTGAGAGCACTCACTTTAAACTTTCTCTCTTGTGTTCTTGTTTTTCTGTGGCTTTATTCATCTTTTGAGTTCTTTCAATTTTTGTTGCTTCCGCTTTGTTCTTCGTTAGTGCCTTAGAGGAATTCTGTTGAATCCTCAATTGTTGGGAGTTAGATTAACTTAAGCGTTTTTAAAGCAAAGAAACTACCTAAGGCCGCATGGATTGCGAGACTAAAGTTTTAGCTCCGTGACAGTTGGTATCAAAGCCAGAGTTTTGAAGGCACCATTGAAAGATGTCGAAAGAAAATGTCAAGTATGTTGAGCCAAAGAAGACCCGTGAGAGGGCTAGGAAAGCTAGTTGTTTGAAGGACATTTTGTTAGCTTTGGAAGGACGGATCGTCACTCTCGAGGAGTCTATGGGGGACGTTAAGGAGAAGATCGATGATGTCAATGATAGAATCATCAATGGGCTGCAATTAATAAAGGTGCAACTCAAAGAGTATGTGTGGGATTCTCTTAGTTTCGTTGAGGAAAAGCTGACCGGTAGGGATGATGCCCTCGAGACTATGATGGCGACCTTAAAAGAGGAGATTATAGAGCTCAAGGGTGAAATCACAATCTACAAGGCTGCTTTGGGCAACAGAGGGTTAGCTACTGCTGCACCCAAGCCTAATTGGATGTTCTCAAGCCCAAGGAGTTCAAAGGGACAAGGCCCGTGAGAGATGTGGATAGCTTCCTGTGGAGAATGGAGAAATACTTCCGTGCCAAATGTATCATGGACGATGCCACTAAGGTAAATATTGTTGTTATGTATTTTACTGACGTTGCTTTGTTGTGGTAGCGACATAGCTCCACAGATGTGAGCCATGGTAGGATTGAAATTGAGACTTGGGAGGAGTTCCAAAGAGAGTTCAAAGCACAGTTTTATCTGGAGTATACTGAGGATGAGGCATGGGAAAAGTTGTGCCAAGTTACGAAACAAGGCACTGTGAGGGAGTATGTGCAGGAGATTAGCGAACTCATGCTTCAGATCTTTGATATGAGCAAGAAAGAGGTGTTCTTTTCCTTTATGGATGGATTGAAACCATGGGCGAAGCAAGAGTTGTAATGTCGAGGAGTCCAATAGCTTACCGAGGCAATGACTATAGCAAAATCGTTTATTGAGCTTGGTGGAAAAAAAGGCAAAATTGAGTCTTCCGAGCCCAAATTCAAACCAATGGGCAATAGTGTGGGAGACAAAGACAAGCCCACTAGGAATGACAATGGTAAGGCTCAAAAATCGTGGGATAAGAGGAAAAATAAGCCTTTAAGTTTCTTCCATTGTAATGGTCTGCATATGATCAATGACTATTCGAAAAAAGTCGCATTTTCTGCCATTGAAGAAAAGGACGAGGCAGACAAGGTGACCAAGAATCTTGGTTTGATACTAGGGGGTGTCAAAGACAAGACGAGTCATGGACTGATGCTTGTGGACATCATGGTGGCTGATAGAGGTTTGAATGCACTTGTTGACACAGAAGCGTCTAATTTGTTCATGTCCAAAGAGACTACTCGTAAACTTTGTCTCAAGATCCAAAATGAATCGGGTTGGATCAAGACGATTAATTCAAAAAATGTTCCAATCAAGGGGGTTACAAAAGGAGTGGATCTCTAACTTGGCAATTGGACCGGTAAGGCGACCATTAAGGTAATACCACTTTATGACTATGATTTTGTTGTTAGATTAAGTTTCCTTGATCGAGCTAATGTGTCTATTTTTCCTTCTGGCAATTACATGATGATTTCGAATTCGAACCATCAATACATGGTAAGAATGAAAAGAAAAGGAATCATGGAGGGAAAAACGTTGTTGGCAATCCAATTTGCTAAAGGAGTACGTAGAGATGAAGTCTCCTATTTAGCCACCTTAAAGGTCGAGGAAGCTGTTAAGTCCGTTAGAGAGATTCTGAAAGAAGTGGGCCAGTTATTGCAGTCTTTTCAAGATGTGATGCCTACTAAGTGGCCCAAGAAATTGCCACCAAATAGGGAGGTAGATCATAGGATTGAGTTAGTGCCCAACGTGGAGCCACTGGCAAGGGCCCCATATCATATGTCTTTGCTAGAATTAAAAGAGTTACAGAAACATTTGAAGGAGCTTTTAGGTGCGGGATTCATTAGGCCGTCTAAGTTTACAGTCGGTGTGCCAATTTTGTTTCAAAAGAAGCAAGATGGGTCATTGCAGATATGCATAGATTATCAGGTCTTAACCAAAAACAGTGTGAAGAACAAGTACCCAATTCCCTTTATTGCGGATTTGTTTTATCAGCTTAGTAGTGCGATATGGTTTTCCAAGTTAGATTTCAGACCAGGGTACCATCAAGTTCGAATAGCCGAGGGGACGAGCCAAAGACAACTTGTGTGACGCATGTACAAACCCAAATTTTCCCGGCCCGATATAAATATTAAAAACCCAAATATAAAAATTATATATATAATAAAAGTCCAATAATATCAGTTTATATAACAAACCAAAATAAATTAAGCCCAAACCCGATTACAAAATCCAAATACCCAATGAACCCAATAAACTAAGCCCAAATTAGCCAAACCCAAACCCGATTACAACAGAAAGGGAAACCCTAAAGCACTATCTGCCCTAGCCGTTGTGCGCCCAACAGCTTCCAGCGCCGCCCTCCACGTCACCATATGGCCTCCGTACACCTACAGAAAACTAACAGCACACAAAGAAGCAGAAAGAAAACAACAAAAATAGCGAAAAGGATAGATTTTTTTTTCTTTTGATTATTATTCTGTACTTTTCCTTTGGTATATAAACGGATTGCAAATAGTTTCAAAAGAGGGGGACAAGAACGAATGTAAAAAAACGAGAGATTGAATGTAAAAAAAACATTCACGAAATCAATACAAAAAAAAAAGAGATTAAAGGTAGATTTTGATTTCTTTTTTTCGTCGGTTTTCATTTTCCTCTTTTACTTTTTTTAATATACAACGCGAATAAGTTAAAAGGGTGAGAGTATATACCTCTGTGATCCCGCCGTCGTTCTCGTCGGTTTCATGGATACTAGAGGCTAGGTTTGGTTTTGGCCTGAGAACGGCGCTGGAGGGGTAGCCTTGGGGACTGATTTCAGTCGGTTTGTAAACTGACACAGGGTTCTAATTTTAGGGTTATGAGGGGGTCTTATATAGTGCGGAAAACGGCACCGTTTAGGGCCTGTTTCAGTGGCCCAAATATGGTGCCATATTGGTCTATTAACCTCAACAACCCGCGTGGTGACCCGACCAGGGGAAGGGTTTGTGCATTTTCCAACACTTGGGTATATTGCGAAAAAGGTCCTTCTGATCTTTCATGGTTTTTAAATCGGTCCTTTTTATTTTTTTAAATTTTTTCCTTGTATTTAGATATTGTCTCATTTCGGTCCCCATCACTGCACTGCGTTTTGGGGAAGTGGGATATTTCTCAATCGGCATCACATGTAATTCGCGCATTGCAGTATAGTCCTCCACCTTATTTTAATTCTATTATTTCCTTGTTAATTTAGGTTTAATTGCGATTTAATCCCTTCTTTTTTTACATTTGTTTTTTATTAATTTATTAATTTATTAATTATTATTATTGGTATATTCGGTCATATTTTCACCTATATTTTTATATATTATCTTATTATATATCATCATTTTGAGCTTTATTTATATTATTATTATAATTTTATAACGTGTTATTTTATTCTATAATATATTCTCTCTAAATTCACTCATTACATAATTTTAGATTTGTGAATATACCTTTTATATTATGCTATTTTATAATACTATTATATGCATACATATTTCATATTAAATTATTTTCATTATACATACATACATAATCTATTGTTAATTTCATATTATTATATAGATATTTTATTTCTTCCAAATATTTCAACATCTTTAATCTATTTCCACTTATTTCAATATTGTTAATTTATTCAAATTTATTTTAACCTTTTAATTTATATATATTATATTTATTTCTTAAATTATGTTTAAATTTGTATATTTCATTAGTGTTATTTTTGCTTGATTTTCAATTAGTTTCCTCTTATTAGCTAATGTTGATATTTACATAATGTATGAAATTATTATTGCTATGCTGTTTAAATTTATTGATTGATTGTTTGTATTCATTAGTGTATATTTAAATTTCTGAATAATCAATTCACATTGTACATCATCATTCTATCGCATTTTTTTGCTTAAAAGGTTACGTTTCATATTATTTAAATATCAAAATCATTTTATACAAAAGTCTTTCAAAATAACGCAACACTCGGAATTTGGGATCCTCGAAAAGATTGTGTCCTAACTTACTGGATTCCAATCTTCCTCGGGATCTAAGAGACCGAATATCCTTTTTAATTAAAGCATAAATAAAAAGCTCATTCTCGGGAATTCGATACGTGGTGTCCTAACACATTGGATATGACATATTGTTTTCTCGAGACGAGGATTCTTCTAACAAATGAAAATAAAGGCAATATTCGATATTTAGGAATTTTGTGAAGTCGAAACCTAACTTACTGGGTTTTGATTTTCTCATTTGACCCAAATAATCAGATATCCTTCTCAAAATGCATAGGTTTTAAAAGTCAAAAGATGAACTTAAATTTAAGGATTTAAAATGTTGCACTCTAACTTACTGAGTGTGACAATTTATTTCTTAGAAATGAGTGAGCCTCATCATCCAATTTATGTCATTCAAATTTTCTTTTCGAAAGATCGTATTTTAAAATCGTTTCAAATTCTCGACACTAAGACATTAAACAATCAATTCAGTACCAATTTTGGGCGTTACGAGGGTGCAAACCCTTTCTCGTGCGTAACCGACTCCCGAACCTATTTTCTCAAAATTCGTAGACCTAAAATCGTTTTCAAGGTGATCCGATCACACCTCATTAAAGATCGGTGGCGACTCCAATTTTTTCATTTTAATAAGTCGACAACTAATTTTTTTTGTTTTTCAAAAAAAAGTGGTTTCGACAGCTTGGCGACTCCGCTGGGGACCTAGAGAGTCAAGTCGTAAAATTTATTGTTTTTTGTCTTATTGTTGAAAATTGAAAATTTGGCTTGAAAAAAAAAACAATCCTTTCACTGCATTTGTTTGTGGTATGATCACTGTAAATTGAGTTTTATACCTCGGCATCATATTGCATAAAGACTGTTTAGTCTTACCTTTTAAGTGGAAGTGAGAAACTACTCCTTCTTTAGGTTTTCACCTCCGTGCAGGATAGTAGATCACTTTCAGAATACATCCATACCTATGTCTTCGTGAGATTTTCGTCTTCGTGCAGCCATAGGGAAATGTATTCCCCTGAATAGAACTCAGCCCGTATGAGCCTATAATGGGTGAGGATCGAGGAATCTACTGGTTCGGGTACCTCAACTTTAGAACAAACAGAATGTAGAAGGCCTTAGAAACCTACCCTAGGTAGAGCCACTCCAAACCCCTAGTGGTTACCCGAATAAGAGCTCTATTTTTCTTGTTTGCTTTTGTTTTGTACTAACTTGTTTCATTTTGTTTTAGTTTTGATTGCATTGCATTTGCATCTTAGAAAAAAGGTGTTAATTCAAGTTTGATTATTAAATTAGAGAGCTCATCATGGAAAACAAACTTTTTGATAAAGTGGAAGATAATACGGTTGCCTGAATATATTCCGAGAAACACAAGAAGAGGGATGGAAGAATACATGACTTTACTTCATGGCTCGAGGATTCAAGCTGATTATTCAAGAGTTCTCGACATTCCAACTTCCTTAAAGAAGCTGATGAGCATTACGAGGATGGGCAAGCGATAGATCGCGACCAGGATCAAGAAAAAGAGCTAGCAGTGGCATCCAATGGAAATTTGTGAGATTTATCTTAAACATACGGGTGAAGGAAATGATTGATGTTGTCTCTTGGAATATGAGGGCGAGGTCGTACATGCATCCATTTTATGTAAAGAAGTTTGTCTTCTAGTAAATTTTTCTAAATGTAATTGAATCAGAATCAACGTCTCTTTAGGCATTCATTTCATGCATTTGCATCACATGACATCATATGCATCCATTGAAAGAGTCTAATTGAGTAAATTTATTTCAGTTAATCTGGAAAACCAATCAATCAAACACCCGTATGGCACCCGCGCAAAGTCAAGAAACATGGATCAAATATTAGAAAGACTGGAACAGTTTCAGAAGGAGATGCAAGACCAAATTCAGTTGCAAGTGCGAGAGCAGCTAGCTAAGATGCAGCAAGATATTACAGACGAAATACGAGAGTCCCAAAGAGACATAATGAATTGGTTGACTCAACTATTGACTAGGGGAAATGATAAAGGAAAGAGCCCTATGGTTAATGCTGAAGAAGGAGACAATAACGAACCTCTCTATCCTCTTGGCTTTACCCCTCTGCATGGGCAGACCCAAGCTGAGGTGCAACCGCGCAAATCCTCTGTCACAATCAGGCCTCAGTAGTTTCAGGTCGGTACCTCAACGAACTTTCAAGCTAGATCAGGCTCTAACCCCAGAGATAACCCTATTAACCTCGCCGTCCCTGATTTCGACGAAGTGGCTGAAAAAGAAAAAACAAGGGTAGAATTGCCAAAGCAGCTAGAAGAAAGGTGTAAATGGTTGGAGGAAAAATTCAAAGCTCTGGAAAGCACTGATAGTCATCATGGAATCGACGCTAAAGATCTGAGCTTGGTTCCTGACTTAGTACTCCCTCACAAGTTCAAAATGCCTGAATTCGAAAAATACAAAGGAACTAGTTGCCCCAATGCTCACATCACCATGTTCTGCAGAAGGATGACTGGCTACGTTAATAATGATCAACTGCTAATACACTGCTTCCAAGACAGTTTGGTAGAGGCAGCGTCTAAATGGTACAATCAATTGAGCCGTACCGAGATTGGTTCATGGAGGGACCTAGCACAGGCATTCATAAAACAGTACGGTCATGTAACGGATATGACTCCTGATAGAATCACCTTGCAAAATTTGGAAAAGAAATCGAATGAAAGCTTTAGACAGTATGTACAGAGGTGGAGAGAGGTTGCAGTCCAAGTTCAGCCGCCACTCCTAGAGAAAGAAATGACAATGCTTTTCATCAACACACTGAAATCCCCGTTCATCACGTACATGTTGGGAAGTGCTTCAAAGAGTTTTCTCAGATATAATCACGAATGGCGAAATGATTGAAAATGCCATCAGAAGTGGAAGAATAGATGGTGGAGAGAGAAACAAAAAGTCAGTCTCAAGGAGAAAAGAAAATGAGATAAATAACATATGTTACTCAAGATCAGTTACAGTAAGTCATCCAAGAAAGGGGGTTGCTACTCAACAAGGTTCATTGAGACAAGAACCTGGAGTGAAACAAGGTACTGAGAAGCTCCAGTTCACACCAATTCTGATGTCGTATAAGGAGCTATATCAAAGTTTGTTCAATACACACGTTGTTTCCCCTTCTTACTTAAAACCCCCACAACCTCCGTATCCTAAGTGGTATGACGCGAACGCACAATGTGACTACCACGCGGGAATTACGGGGCACTCAACAGAGAATTGCATCACCTTCAAAAAGCTAGTTGAAAAACTCATCAACATGAGTGTTGTCAGGTTTGATGACTCATCTAGTGCAGAAAATCCGCTACCCAATCATGATTGAAAATAAGGTGAATGCAATATATGAAGAGGTGTCGGGAAGTATTCATATCAATGTCATTTATGAAGACACAAATGAAAAAGGACCTTGTTAGATGTCCGCCCTTATAATTTGGGAGTATTCTAAGCAATTGGATTGCGGAAGAAATCCCTATAGTATTTAAAGCTTATTTAGAGTAATATTCAGAACACACTTGTTGCTTTTAGCCTAGAAGTAATGAGAACTTCTTTGTGAAATAGGCTCATGTCTGAACGTCATAATCATACTGTACAAATAATTATTCATAAATTCATACATTCTTTTGTCTATTCTTTGGTACCTACTATGGGCCCTCAGATATCAACGACATGAGTGACACTACCACATACTTTGAATCTCCTTTTGAGCGGGGCATGCGTTAGAGGGATTTCATGACTTTGAAGATGACATAGATTATAGCCTATCTCCAGACTTGTTAAGGATGGTAGAGCAGAAAGGAAAATTTTACCTTATGAGTAGACAAGGGAGATTGTGACTTTGAAGGAGGAAAAAGTAGTAAAATTAGAACATGCATAGCTGAAGAAACGAAGCGAGACCTTGTTGAGTTACCTTAAGAGTTCAGAGATGTCTTTGTATGATCATACAAGGATATGTCCGGGTTAAGCGCTGACATTGAAATCTGTACAACAACGCGATTTCAGAAACTTGCAATATGTTCAGGATTAACATCATGAACGATGTAGTGAAAATCTTTACCGGGGCAATGACTTCTTATTGGGCTTATCATAGTTTTTCTCATTGAAGTTGAGTTGCCATCGCTCCGTATTTGTGTTGGATCCCATCCTAATTGAAAAGGAAGATCCAAAGTTTTCGACATAATTAAATTTTGCCCCAGAAGGCTCTATGAAAGAAATCTGATACCAAAGAAGATCATTCGAATACAAGATGAAAGTGAAAGATCTTATGCGGAAGACTTTATCTGAAAAGCATTGATTCTGGTCAAAAGGGGATAACAAGGGCTTGCCTAATCTTATGAGTTCAGATCCAATTAGAAAAAAATTCGAAAAAAATCAAATTCAAAAAATATTTCAAAAAAAAATGATGAATAAAAAAATGAAGATAATGAAGAAGAAAAAGCAAAAGAAGAAAAAAGAAAATGGAGAGGCCAAGGTGAAACCCGTAAAGGGCGCCTTGAGACCAAAGGAGATTTGAGTTGAAAACCAGAAAAGGGTGGCTCAAATTTTAGATCAGAATGGGGCATGAAATGATTAGAGCAACTTAAAGTTTAATCAGAATGGGGCATGTGGTGATCTTGTCATACTTGAATTAGTAGGAAGGGGTCATCTTGGGGCATCGACAGAGTACTGTAGATCTCCTAAACACATGTCAAACTCAGAATGGTCTCTAGAAAGTTTGTATAGAGAAACTCAAGCTGCGATATCTGAGGCACCCAATTTTTATACTATTTATATTAAATTTGTTGTTCTTGGAATATTTCATTCTTTTCCATGATACACATTCCCAACCAATATCTTTGTTATCCTTCTTTAATATTTTTAATAATTTATTCCTTTCGAGCTATGCTCAGAACCAACTCTATTCTTATTCATTGTTATGGCCTTTTTTGTAAGCATGTTCCATTGGAATAATGATTAATGGACTAATAAAACTTTCACAAGGGAAGTTTTGCATATTACTCTAGAAGTTTCTAAATAATACAAGAACCTGAAACATGACTATTGTTTAGAACGCACCAAGTTTAAAGGTTGGAAATCTGAAAAGGAAGAGTTTAAATTAGGACTTTCTCTTTGGATTTTGTTGTTAAAAACATTAATTGAACAAAATGACAAGAATGTCATGTTGATGATAAAGCCTAAATAAATAAGCAAGCAATGATCACCAGGCAATAGGAAGCGGTTTCCTTAGAGAAGAAAGCCTTCATTTGCGTATGAGCCTTTAGTATGACACCTTGGAAATGGTGTAAGGGACCAGAGAGGTTTAGATCCTGTATCCTTGAATTGTGATAGGAGATGATTAAGGAAAAGCCTTATATTTCTGTCCTCGGGTTGCAGTGGGAGAATGATGATACAAATTTTGCATCCCAGTAGATTGAACTTTGAAGTTTACAGTGGGGGCAACCTGATTAAGTGTTTCTTTGAAATTCCAACTGAGAAGGAAGGTGTTATAGCACTTCAGTGATAAAGCCTTAATAAACTTTGAGCAATGATAACCTAGGTGATAAAGAAGCATCATTCTCGGAAAGAATAAAATTCTGTATTCATGCAAACACCATTCACGCATGTCTAGTTAGGAGCATTTGATTCATTTTGATCATGCCATCCTAATCATTAGGCATAATTAGGTTCATTATACAGGTCATGTTCCCCAGAGAACAGATTAGTGAAGATAGTAGATCTTGCCTTCCTACACCGACAGTGAAGCAGATTGAAGACACCAGCCTTGCCTCCCTCGGTTGCAGTGGAGTAGGTTGAAAATAGCAGATCTTGCCTTCCTGCACCGATAGTGAAGCAAATCGAAGAAACCAGCCTTGCTTATCTGTGTTGCAGCAGAGCAGGTTGAAAATAGCAAATCGAAGACACCAGCCTTACCTCCCCGGGTTGCAGCGGAGTAGGTTGAAGATAGTGGATCTTGCCTTCCTGCACCAACAGCGAAGTAGATCGAAGACACTAGCCTTGCCTCCCTGGGTTACAGTGGAGCAGATTGAAGATGGCAGATATTGCCTTCCTGTACTGACAGCGAAGCAAATCGAAGACACCAGTCTTGCCTTCCTCAACTGACAACGGAGCAGACTGAAGATAGCAGATCTTGCTTTCCTACACTAATAGTGAAGCAGATTGAAGACACTAGCCTTGCCTCCATGGGTTGCAGCGGAATAGGTTAAAGATAGTAGATCTTGCATTCCTATACTGACAGTGAAGCAGATTGAAGACACTAGCCTGGCCTTCCTGGATTGCAGCAGAGCAGGTTGAAAATTACAGATCTTATCTCCCTAAGCAGTAGTAGAGTAGATCGAAGACGGCGAATCTTATCTTCCTCAGGAGTAGGGAAGCAGATTTAAGCCACTAGTCCTATCTCCCTGGTCAGCAGTGAAATAGGTTGGAAATTACAGATCTTATCTCCCTCAGCAGTAGTGGAGCAGATCGAAGACGGCGAATCTTATCTTCCCCAGGAGTAGGAAAGCAGATTTAAGCCACTAGTCCTATCTCCCTGGTCAGCAGTGGAATAGGTTGAAGATTATGGATTTTATCTCCCTAAGCAGTAGTGGAGCAGATCGAAGATGACGAATCTTATCTTCCCCAGGTAGTAAGGAAACAGATTTAAGCCACTAATCCTATTTCCCTGAAGTTGCAGTGGAGCGGATCAAAATGATGGATCTCAACTCTCTAAAGTTACAGAAGAGCATATTGCATCAAACTTATCTTTAAAGTTGCAGTAGAACAAGTTGAAGCTACAAGTCTGATCTCCCTGAAGTTGCAGTGGAGCAGACTAAAGATAGCAAATTTTGTTCTTTTGAGAAACTACAAAGCACAAATCCTATCTTCCCGACATCGCAGTGGAGTGGATCGAAGCACCAATTCCTATACCTCTAAAGATGCACTAGGATGAAATGAGGTTACTTGAAGAGGAGCAACACGAAGATCCAGCATGACCAGGCAAATTTGGCCTTGTTAAAGTTTTGTTTCATTCCCTTTACACGACAATTAGCAAAGAAGGGCAGCTGTACAAACCCAAATTTTCCCGGCTCGATATAAATATTAAAACCCAAATATAAAAATTATATATATAATAAAAGTCCAATAATATCAGTCCATATATCAAACCAAAATAAATTAAGCCCAAACCCGATTACAAAATCCAAATACCCAATGAACCCAATGAACTAAGCCCAAATTAGCCTAACCCAAACCCTATTCAACAGAAAGGGAAACCCTAAAGCGCTATTTGCCCTAGCCGTCGTGCGCCCAACAGCTTCCAGCACCGCCCTCCACGTCACCGTACGGCCTCCGTACACCTGCAGAAACAAAGAAGCAGAAAGAAAAAACAACAAAAATAGCGAAAAAGACATTTTTTTCTTTTGATTATTATTCTGTATTTTTCTTTCGGTATCTAAACAGATTGCAAATAGTTTAAAAAGAGGGGGGAGAAGAACGAATGTAAAAAAACGAGAGATTGAATGTAAAAAAAACATTCACGAAATCAATACAAAAAAAAAGAGATTAAAGGTAGATTTCGATTTCTTTTTTTTCGTCGGTCTCATTTTCCTCTTTTACTTTTTTTAATATACAACGCGAATAAGTTAAAAGGGTGAGAGTATATACCTATGTGATCCCGCCGTCGTTCTCGTCGGTTTCGTGGATACTGGAGGCTAGGTTTGGTTTTGGCCTAAGAACGGCGCTGGAGGGATAGCCTTGGGGACTAATTTCAGTCAGTTTGTAAACTGACACAGGGTTCTGATTTTAGGGTTATGAGGGGGTCGTATATAGTGCGGAAAACGACACCGTTTAGGGCCTGTTTTAGTGGCCCGAAAATGGTGCCGTATTGGTCTATTAACCCCAGCAACCCGCGCGGTGACCCGACCCGGGGAAGGATCCGTGCATCTTCCAACACTTGGGTATATTGCGAAAAAGGTCCCTCTGATCTTTCATGGTTTTTAAATCAGTCCTTTTTATTTTTTAAAATTTTTTCCTTGTTTTTTGATATTGTCTCATTTCGGTCCCCGTCACTGCGCTGCGTTTTGGGGAAGCGGGATATTTCCCAATCGGCCCCCATGTAATTCACGCATTGCAGTATAGTCCTCCACTTTATTTTAATTCTATTATTTCCTTGTTAATTTAGGTTTAATTGCGATTTAATCCCTTCTTTTTTTACATTTGTTTTTTTATTAATTTATTTATTATTATTGGTATATTCGGTCATATTTTCACCTATATTTTTATATATTATCTTATTATATATCATCATTTTGAGCTTTATTTATATGATTATTATAATTTTATAACGTTATTTTATTCTATAATATATTCTCTCTAAATTCACTCATTACATATTTTTAGATTTGTGAATATACCTTTTTATATTATGCTATTATATAATACTATTATATGTATACATATTTCATATTAAATTATTTTCATTATACATACATACATAATCTATTGTTAATTTCATATTATTATATAGATATTTTATTTCTTCCAAATATTTCAACATCTTTAATCTATTTCAACTTATTTCAATATTGTTAATTTATTCAAATTTATTTTAACCTTTTAATTTATATATATTATATTTATTTCTTAAATTATGTTTAAATTTGTATATTTCATTAGTGTTATTTTGCTTGATTTTCAATTAGTTTCCTCTTATTAGCTAATGTTGATATTTACACAATGTATGAAATTATTATTGCAATGCTCGTTTAAATTTATTTATTGATTGTTTGTATTCATTAGTGTATATTTAAATTTACGAATAATCAATTCACGTTGTACATCATCATTCTATCGCATTTTTTTGCTTAAAAGGTTACGTTTCATATTATTTAAATATCAAAATCATTTTATACAAAAGTCTTTCAAAATAACGCAACACTCGGAATTTGGGATCCTCGAAAAGGTTGTGCCCTAACTTACTGGATTCCAATCTTCCTCGGGATCTAAGAGACCGAATATCCTTTTTAATTAAAACACAAATAAAAAGCTCATTCTCGGGAATTCAATACGTGGTGTCCTAACGCATTGGATATGACATATTGTTTTCTCGAGACGAGCATTCTTCTAACAAATGAAAATAAAGGCAATATTCGATATTTAGGAATTTTGTGAAGTCGAACACTAACTTACTGGGTTTTGATTTTCTCATTTGACCCAAATAATCAGATATCCTTCTCAAAATGCATAGGTTTTAAAAGTCAAAAGATGAACTTAATTTTGAGGATTTAAAATGTTGCACTCTAACTTACTGAGTGCGACAATTTATTTCTTTGAAATGAGTGAGCCTCATCATCCAATTTATTTCATTCAAATTTTCTTTTCAAAGGATAGTATTTTAAAATCATTTCAAATTCTCGACACTAAGCCATTAAACAATCAATTCGGTACCAATTTTGGGTGTTACGAGGGTGCTAACCCTTCCTCGTGCGTAATCGACTCCCGAACCTATTTTCTCAAAATTCGTAGACCTAAAATCGTTTTCAAGGTGATCCGATCACACCTCATTAAATATTGGTGGCGACTCCAATTTTTTCATTTTAATAAGTTGACAACTAATTTTTTTTGTTTTAAAAAAAAAGTGGTTTCGACACACTATGTATAATAACTCATTTCTCATTAGTGTTGAAACAGTGGTTTCGAGGCCACTAATCCGATGTGTGAGTCCGTAAATATTACTATTTAATATTTACGAGACAAATATAGTGTTATAATAAAATTTGATTTAATGATTTATGTTAAATGAAAGAATAAATAGGTTTAGGTGGTATGTCATTAAAGTCAAGTGGTTTTAAAAAATGAGGTATTATGACATTGTTTCTATAAACCGAGCCGTAAACATTTTATTAAATATTTACGAGTGCTATTAAGGTCGTATTAAAATTTGGTTAAGAAATTTTAAGGTTTAGATAGTTAATTAAGTAAAAATGACTAAATTGTAAATATTGCAAATATAGAATTTTAATAGCTAAAAAACAGCCAAATGGTTATGAAATCTATAAATAATTGACTGAAATGGTAATTAAACCATTCATTTTGATAGTGGACATTATGAGTATGTTTTTGTTAATTTATAAGTTAATAACCTAAGGGTAAAATAGTAAATAAATAATAAAATGTAAATTAAATAAAACTTTAGATTGTCATGCTCCTCATTTTGGCTTGGTAGAACCGAAACACCATTTAAATAGGAAGGAAGCTTTCAGCCTTGGTTAATTTTCATGCATGGTATGGTGTTTTTTTCCCCGTTTTTAATATTTTTATGTTTTTGAGATCGTATTAGCTTAATCTAGCTAACTTGGGGGTCAATTTGTAAAACTATTAAATGTTATAGATTATGCCATGAATGGATTTGATATGTTTTTGAAGTTTTATGATAGATTGTTAAGCTTGGTTGTTAAATAGACATGTTCTGTTGAGTAATTTTTATGATTTTAAAGTTTAAGGACTTATTTATGAAAACAATAAAATTCAGGAAAATATTGTGAATTGATGATAAATATGGGTTGTTATGAGACTAGGTAAAATCAGCTAACATGAATTTTAGCTAAAATGATAAATTTCCAAGTTTCGAGTTTAGGGATTAAATTGTATAAAAGTTAAAATGTTGGGGGAAAATTTCTAAATTGTTAATGGAAGAGTTTAATTGCGTAAAATTACTTGTTAGAATGTTGGAAATGTATTAATCAGGTTGAATTATTATCTAGATCAAGAAACATCGTAATTGGATTTAAATCGAGGAAAAGCTAAATTTTTGGACTAGTTGTCGACTCTGTTTTAGTAACCATTTCAATCGAGGTAAGTTCGTATAAGGATTAAGTTATTATAAGTTATTTTGTATGTCATGTTTATAATTACTATATTATAAATGATTAGATTTATAATTATACAATATCCTGGTAATATAGACCAAAATATGATGTTAAATAAATTGAATGACATAGTGCTTTGGTTTGGATAAAATAATAAAAAGGGGAAGGGTTCACTCGTCTCCCTGACATCCATGTCACCACAAATCCTCGTCATATGTGGTTGACCTTTAGGATGTCTACAGAGACTACGACCTGGTAGCATCTCGAAATTAGGCGATGGTACTTCCTAGGTCGAGACATCTGGCCTTACAGGAAACTCGTTTCCCTAAATACGTAATGTTCGTTTAGCATGTAGACATCATCTATGAATTGTTCAACAATTAGGTTAGTTCTCGCACACGCTGCGTGAACATGCACACATGGATATCGAAGACTTTGGAACTTCCCACACTGACAATGCCTGTTTTGTAGATCAACTCCGTATTACTTGGGCGGAAGACCTAGGCGACGGTCGATGTACTCTTGAACCCGGAAAGACTCTAAGTCGTGGGAATACTGTCATGCATTCATCTTCTGCGCCCTCCGAGCATTGACTGCCATGGCCTTTTGGATGGCCTCAACATGGACGTACCCGGTCTTTATCTTCTTTACTTGTCTCAACCCCATCCTTGGCATCAATGCGACAAGCTTATAGAATGTTGTTGAGAAAACTGCAGAAGTTGGCAAATGACGTGTATACCTCAAGACAGAGTTAACTGCCTCTACGAGGTTGGTCATCATCTAACCATAACGAAACCCATTGTCATAACTTTGAGTCCACTGCCAGTGCTCCATTCTACCCAACCACTGTTGGAGATTTGTTTGTAACCCCGTCATCTGAGCTTCAAGCCTCGTGAACCTTTACCTGAATCGTTGTGATTCTAGCTCGTACCCTGCATATGCAATTTTGGAAAAATTATTAAATATCAAGTACGAATAAATAAACTTTGTAAAAAATTACGCAAAAAAAACCTCGATAAATTTTGTAATAATATTTACAAAAAATAACTGGAAAATTTTGAAAATTCTTTTCAAAATAATACAAGTTGAAAAATTTGAATCAATATTTTAAAGAATTACAGAGTGATAAATTTAGAAATCTTTTTAAAAAATGACAACCTGAAAATTTCGAATCAATAGTTTAAAAATTACAAAGTGATACATTCTAAAACGATTTTAAAAATTTACAAACTAATAAATTTTGAAAAAGATTGATAATAAAATACTGAACTGATGATTTTTGAAAATAGATATTAAAAAATATGCACTGATAAACTTTCCAAAGATATAAAAAATAAAATATGAACATATCAATTTTGGGACAATATTTTTTTAGTCATGTTCACGACTTCTTATGTCATTCTTTATTCTTATAATCTTTGTAGAAGTTTGTCTCGATGTGTGGGATGCAATAAACGAACCTCCACAGAACCTATGAGTGCTTTATTGCAGTTAGTAGTCCCTTTAATCTGTCCGAGATAAGGCAAATGTTGTCTTGCCTGACGACATGCCTCCGTAGATTTGTCAAGAAAATTTCCCAAGACTTGAAGCTCTTACCCTCCATGATGGCGAAAGCGATAGGAAGTATATTCCGGTTGTCGTCTTATGCAACCGCAATTAGTAGTATTTTAGTGTATTTACTATAATGCCAGATACCATCCGCTTGCACTAAGGGCTTGTAGTGGGGGAAGGCCCTAACTCATGGCTTGAACGTTGGCTGAAAATCATCTCCCCAGTTGAATCTCGTTGTCCCGGCCTTTATATGGCACTGTTTGCAAATCAATCATCGTACCCGACACATACTCCCGTATTGCCACTATCCACCCTTGAAGTTCATTGTATGATGCATCCCAGTCACTATACAACTGCTCCATTGCCCACCATACCTTCTTATAAGAAACCCTGTACTTAAATCGAGCTTGCATGTCCACAATAAGGACCGATACAAGGATGGTGGGCATCTCTTTCACCAATGACATGATGCAGTTGCATACAATTTTTGCATCCAATTTTAGGTGGTCTTGCGATATACGAGCGACCGTGCATGTGTAAGGACCTTCTATTTTCCTGATTGTCCACATCTAAGTCCATTGTATTAATGCGGCCCGAACATGCCAGTTACAGCCACTTGAGGCTTTCCAACATATAAAGACAGTGTAGATTTTGTGACTTTGTAGTTGACAGACAACTTCAAGTTGTATTACTTTATTGCACTTACATAGTATTTCTTGTTACCAAATTATTGTCCTACGAACAACTCTTCAGCGTCCAATTCTCTATCTAGTAAGTGAGCAGGCAAAATATCTTGATATCTAGGAAACTCGCGTGTATGCGTCGTATTAGGATTTACGTCAGACATGAAGGACCTTCGATTATTACAAAAAACTATATTGGATCTCATGTTCCCGACTGAATGGAGATGCACATCTTTACCCTCCACCATGCCTTCATCGTCTGTCTTCAGGGATCTTATCTAAATCGGGGTCACTAAAATCTTCATTATCCTGGTGGGATTGATCTTCATTATCGGACCCTTCATCACCATCTGCTATGGTGCCCAACACCTCTAGATAAATCTCTAGACAAAGACAAGAGATTGGGATGTTATACGAACATCCACAGTAGTTTGGATTTTCAAGAGTTTGTAGTGAACCCTCTACGGCCCGACTGATCTTCCTAGTAGACACTAAGATCAAAATCAAATTCAAAATGCTGACTTACTAGAATTACAACTTAAACGGGTTCCGAATCAGCTATCTCTATGAACAACTCAACTTGGCTAGGATTTTCTATCTCGGGGGAGCAATAAATTGCTATCATTGTCCCTAGATCATCATCATCTTCAAGCTCCATTTTTGAGAACTTGAGCGGATCTTTTGAAATCAGAAATTTATAAAACAATATTAACATTTACTTCCCACAAACGGGTGGTTATTTTTGTATAGATCTTCTGTTTCAAATCCGCCAGCAAAACATGCTTGTTGAATCTCATTCTGATTTTTTTGCGACTTTGAAATACACAACCTTCTTCAGTTGTATTTATCATTTCTCTATCAAAATGAACATACACTAACAAAATTTGGGAACTCATCTTTAACAATATATGTTTCCTTCTCAACAAACAAAACACTAATATGCTTAAATTTGGTTTTCAACTGATAAAGCAAACAAAAAACTCAAATGGAAAACAGAAAAAATCTATATATACCTGGCTTTAGTGCTGAGTAATGGAAGTCCAGCACCTAAAATATATATATATTTTTAAATACAATTGGGGTACCTACCATGTCATACATGGCGCCCAAAAAATATTTTTTTTGAACTAATAAAAAGGGTGTCGGTCATCAATGTCTTAGCACCCCAATTTTTTTTTTAATTTGGAAAAGGGGTGTCAGTTATCAGTGTTCCAACACCCTAATTTTTTTTAATTCTGGAAAAAAAGTGTCGGCCATCACTGTCCCAGCACCCCAAAAAAATTAATCAAATAAAAATGTGACAGCCATCAGTGTCCCAGCACCCCAAAAAAACCTTTTTTTAATCAGATAAAGGGGTGCCGACCATTAGTGTCCCAACACCCCAAAAAAAAATTTTTAATCAGATAAGGGGGTGTCGACCATCAGTATCATAACACCCTAATTTTTTTTAAATACTGGTATAACATGTATACCAGTATGATATGGTCGACAAAAAAAATACATGGGTGCTGGCCATCTGATGTCCAAAATCTAAAAAATTAATTTTTTACTCCTTGACACAATCATGAGGCAATGATTGTCTCAGAAATTATGTGGGTGTTGGCCATCTAGTGTCCATTATCTGTGCACGGTTTATTTCAGGTTATTTAGGTGATTATTTTTTAATTAGGGTCATTTATGTAATTAATTATTTTTTGAATTATTTATGTAAAATAGCCAATCAAAACATAAATTTACTAATAATTGAATGAGCTTTGATATAGTTTATACTTCAATTATTAAATATTTCCTATATTATTTTACTAAAATTTTTAATTAATACTCCGTAAGTTAATAAATGTCTAAAACTGTTTTTAATATCAAGATATAATCACAATTTTATTAATTTTTACTTTTGGGTTAGAATATACGCTACAAATTTACATATTCAACCCACGTATTATACGAGTAAGAAAACAATTATATAGAACCTGTTTGATAATCGGTTGATAGTTGATAGCGGATTGCTAATTACAAAGGATGGTTTGACTAACTAATTCTATTAACTGACTTGATTAATCGATTCTATTAACTGCTTATTTAAAATATTTGGTAAAACTTAGTGATAGCTAAAAGTTGATATATGTAAAATGACAAATAATGGCATAACACATTTTATTGTTAAGTATTTATTTGTTTATAATATTTTAGTCTTTATTGAGTGAAATTCTTGAAATAAAACACTATTACCAAGGAATTAAAACATCCATTATAGAAATTAATTAGTGAATATTTTTGAAAATTTAAATAAATAAATTTCTTAAGTTCTTTATTTGTAAATATTGACCTTGTGGAAATTGATAAATATTAATAGTGTATTAATAAAATTGTAAACTATATTTTTAGTGATAATTATGTCATGTTCTTAGAATGTAAATTAGTGATAATTATTCACACTCTAAATAAATTTGTCAAGTAGCATATTTCAATTAATATAAAATGCATAAGAAATTATTTTACACAAGTAAATTAAAATAAATTAAGAGTACATAAATATTCAAGAAATACATACATGTGGCAAAATGAGTAATTTTTTAGCAAACATGGTCAGATATGTCATTCCACATATCTCATTCCCAATCAATTATGAAAAATGTTGTCTATCCTAACGTTTTTTGGTTTTGAAAGTTTTAGCGCTCTTATAAACTTTCATTCACCAGACACTATAATCAAAGGGTTTGATTACTCAATCCAAATCAATAAAAAAAAAGACTCAAAAGTCTGTTTACTAAAACAATCAAAGTTTACATTACATTTTAAGAGAGTAGATTTTAACATCAGATTTGAAACTTAGACCTTAAGTTGTTAACAAATAATATTAACCAGTTGTTCCTTTGGTTGCTGCCATATCATTTGTGAAAAAAATACTTTAAAACAGAAACAAAACAATAACTTAACAAAGGGAGATTTTATTTTAAATTTCTAGGAAACCTGAAAATGAAACTTGGAAGTCAAAGAAGGTTTCCCCCATTTTGAAACAGAACAGTAAACCTCAATAAATGCTTTCGCTGATTGCGTAATCTGCCATAACGTGAAAACCATCCCTTAGTTTATTAAGTTATAGAATTCCTCCTTTATTTCATAGAGAAAAGGAAAAGCATTAACTTCGCACTAACAAATCTCCCTTCAACGTCCAATGATTGTCTTAAACTTCGAACTGAAGCTACCATAAATTAAAGATGATCAGTTGAATAGGTCAATTTCAATTTTAGAAATTTTGAAGTCTTTTTGAATTTATTTATTTTTATTTGGAACATTTGAATTTTTTAAATTAAGTTACTTTAAGTTGTGTTGTGGGTTAAAGTCATTTTGAATTTTGATTTCTTCTTCACTTTTGAATAAAATGCTTTCCTCTTTCCAAATCAATGAAATGGAAGTTAAATTTGTAGCTAAACTGGAATAAGTTAGTTGATTATTGAATGGATAAAGTGGTTTGTTTTGTCGGTGTCACAGCTACGCAGTCATTCCTTTAACGCCAAGTTTTAGTCCCTAGTAAATTAACTAATTAACCAGAAATTCGTACAGTATGAAATTCTCACGTATATAAGAACGCAGCTCGAGTTCTATAAACACCACATTACATACAAAAATGGAAGCTAAAAGATCCCTATTAGCCATCTTCCTCCTCCTTTCCTTCCTCTCCATATCAACCGCAGCACCAACTCGAAAAACCCGAACCCGAAAACCATGCAAGAGCATGGTGTTTTATTTCCACGACATAATCTACAACGGCCATAACGCAAAGAACGCAACATCAGCCATTGTAGGTTCACCACAATGGGGGAACAAGACCATTTTAACAGGACAAAACCATTTCGGAGACCTGGTCGTGTTCGACGACCCCATTACCTTGGACAACAACTTGCATTCGAAACCAGTGGGTCGGGCCCAAGGGTTTTATATCTACGACAAGAAAGACATATTCACAGCTTGGTTGGGTTTCTCCTTCGTTTTCAATTCTACCCAACATAAAGGAAGTATAAACTTCGTCGGTGCTGATCCATTGATGAACAAGACGAGGGATATATCAGTGATTGGTGGAACAGGTGATTTCTTCATGGCTAGAGGAGTGGCTACTTTGATGACTGATGCCTTTGAAGGGGAAGTATATTTTCGTCTTCGAACTGATATTAATTTGTATGAATGTTGGTAAACCATTGAGTTTTTAATTTTCGATTAGAAACTTTTTTTAGTTGTTTGCATCTTGAAGAGTTTCATCAATGAAGAAGCACCGTATGAGACTGTAATTTGTGGTTAATAAGGGACCCTTCATGTTTGGCTTCTCATTGATTTGTTATATTCATTTGTTGTATTTCGAAAACAAGTTTTATATATTTTACATCTTTATTTTATGGTTGATATTAAAATTTATTGGTTGAAAAACAAATGTTTTGATTGCTTTAATTTTGTTTATATCAGTAATGTAACAACCCATATCCGGCCTAAACATTAAGATCAAGTCTGGAGAGTTATATAAGTCTAGATAAAACAATAGATAATTAGAAGAGAAATGACCAAACTCCTTCTACGTCGACCCGCCTAAGTCTGTAGGTTACCTGTAATCTAACAAACAGACTAAATGAGTTTCAACTTAGTGTATAACTTACATTTATAATTAATCAGTAACATAATAGACGTGATTTTGGTTTTTTATTAACCAGTCAATTTTAGGAATCAGATACAAAAATAGAAATAGAAAACATCAGATACAGTTGCAAACATTTCAGATTCAGATGCAGATTCCTAACCCCAACCGCTTCACACTATCTCCGTCCATCCCTACACACTATATAGGGTATCAAGTACCCATCCATCCCTACACACCACATAGTGATTATGTGTCACGTTACAAAATAATTGTAGTCAAGCTACTAGATCAGAATGCGACAAATCACCAAAGTTAGATATATGTTTGTGGCTTAGCCACCACATTCGACAGATTATTAAATTGCCCACACTTCCTCTTTTTCACAATCTCAACCCAATGCAGATGTAGATTTAACAAATATCAGATATGCGTATATAGTAGTACAAATTCAGGTCATGCTCATGTTATGCTATCACACTTACTTATGAGATTTCTTATAAAGTATTTACATGAAAATAACAGATTATTCAGTAATAGATCATCAAATAACGGTTACATTGTCTAATTCAGATCATATGGACCCTACGATAGGCCTATGCTCAATTTTAACTACATTTACGGCCCTAGGGAAAAAATTTAATTTTTGGGCCACACACCCGTGTGGTCTACACGGCTTAACACACAGTAGTGTGGCTCAAAATAGTGAGTTACATGGTCTGGACACACGCCTGTGTCTCTAGCTCGTGTGTCCCTAATTCCAAAATAGTGAGTTACACGACCTGCACAGACGCCTGTGCCTCTAGCCTATATGTCTCTAATTCCAAAATAGTGAGTTACATGGCTTACCACACGGCCTAACACACGACCTACCACATGGTTGTGTGGCACTGACAACCATGTTTTTTGGCCTCTTTCATTCGTAAGAATTCAGGTTTTCATTACACACCTAACACAGTTTCGACATAGAAGTGACTGAGGTGAATCCAGAGCCTAAAAACAACAATCCAAAGGCCAATTACACAGTTAATCACAACGAAACACTAGAATTAAAGTACAGAACCGAGTTGCATCGATAAGTTTCGATGAACCCTGAACTCAAAGATTCCACCTATTACCTTGGCACCAAACAGCAATTCATAGAACAAAAATGTTTGGGGAACGTAGTTCTCACGAACTTCGCCTACGAGAAGACCAAAAGAACACTTAATCAAAGAATTCAAGCAACTAAGCGAAACCTACTTCGACAAGATGAACAAACAATACTAATAGAAATTCATATCAAACTTATGCAATTATCCTAATAATTGAAGACAAAGAAATACGAAGTTTCCCAAGAAATAAAAAAAAAAACAAGGCAAAAGCGGGAAAAAGAACACGAGGGAGGGAAAATAAGGAAGAAAGAAAAAAAATAAGAAGAAGAGAAGGAAAATGTTTCCTTATTGTATACGCAGAGACTAGAACACAAAACCAAAAGGTATATAGAAGTTGACCTATTGAATCAGTAAGCTCATTCTTGATACAAATTAACCAGAAATAAATTTAAGTTGAGAATTGAAGGATAAGGGTAAAACCAAAATAAACAGAAACATTTAAGAAGGAAGACTCGAACCCCCAATCTCAAACACATAAACAAAACATTTAACCACAAATACAGAGGCTTAATTATTAATAAAATTTATCAAACAAATGTTCAGAATTTAGGGTGTTACATATATAAATTTACGATACTCCCTACATAAAAATAATTTTAAACCTAATATAAATATTTTTTCTCTAATTTGAATTTGATTAACCAATCATATAAAATATGAGAAATGATTATATGAAACAGGATACCATGTCATTTTATCTCTTTCTAATAATTTAATGTCATTTTAGTATTTTTATCCTAAAAAAAAATCAAATCCAACATAACCTGTTGAAATGTAGGATGAAAATGCTAGAATGATATTAAATTATTGAAAAGGGATACAAATGGTATGGTATCCTAGTTTCATATATTTTTGTCTCCATAAAATATATCTGATGAATTAAGATATAATACAAGTATAACACATTACAAACATAAAAAGTAAATTTTAAATTAAATTACTATAACTACACAGAATATAACCAGATAAAAAATAACATAAACATGATATAAAAATATCATTAATACATAAATTTATAATACTTTAAACATAAAAACATAATATAAAATGAACATTCTTAACTTAAAGTCTAAAAAAATAAAAATAGTATGTTACGAAGTAAAGGGATGCTTGCTAATGAGAAGGATGACTTTTAATAGGTTTTACAGTTTTGTATATATTGAAACGAGGGTTAAAGGAAAGTATTAATTTCATCATAAATAACATTTATGAAAGGTAAATTATCCACATAATGAGTTAATTGGAGGTACCAAATTAATTGGAAAAAGTAATATGCACTTAATTTTAAATAATAGTAATTTTTTATATTTTAATATAATTTTAAATAAAATATATCCAAGAATTAAACGCATATTTAATAAATTTTGTATACAAATTATTTAGCACTCTATCTATAATAATTGTTGAATAAATTTTAAAAAATTATTCTTACATAAATATTTTCTTTCACTTGTATCGTTAATTTAATTATTATTGATATATATTAGAAGAGATAAGAGATAATAATTATGTAAAGATGAATTGTATGTTTTGTTTTTCTGTTATTGATTCATTTTCAGTAATATTGGTTCATGAATCATGATCCTTCAAGATTTGATGCCATAATGATGGCTTACGTTTTGTTTACTTTGGTTGGTTGGAGAGTCTTAACGAAAGGTGGGAAATCATTATTAGCCCCCACTTCGTTAGGCCTCTCTATTTTAATTAATCAATAGTAAATGAATTTTAATTTGAGTTTTACTTATAATAGGTAATAATAATAATAAGTTGAAAATATTTTCTATATAGTAATAAGTTTGTCCGCTAGGTATCACATCTTAATCGACTTATATGACTTAAGATGTGCACCAACAACTTTAAATATATATCTAAAGATAAAACAAAACGATTAATAATAAATTTATTTTAAATTTTTCTTTGAGTATGGAAACTAAATTGTTCATCAAATTTTAAAAATAAAATATATATTTTTTCAAACAGATTGGACATGAATCCCAACCAATTTGTAAATTAATGTGTGAATTCACCTTTTAAGTAAGTCCAAGTAAAACTTAAAATAAAATAAAAATTTAATTTAAAAATTAAAAGAATAATTTAGAAATAATTTTAGCTTTTATAATGTATAATGACACCTTTGAGAATTGAATTTTTATTGAAAATGCAATATATTTTATTATTATACCGGATATATACGGATAGATTTTTTAAGGTATGGTATAAATAATTAACGTTAGAAATTGTGAGGCTAAAAATAATTAAATATGAAAATAATAAAATTATTAAAGATATGAGAAAACAAAAATTATTAAAAATAATATTGATGCTTGAAAAATTCAAAATGAAGAAATTTATATATGAAATAAAATGGAATATAATGTGTGTGAGCTTAACTCGGATTTTAATATTTAAAGTTAAGCTCGAATCATTTTAAAATTTATAATGTATTCATTTTATTATTTTATATATATGGTGTAATTTATATCATGTAAAAATAAATATATTATACTAGAATATAAATATTGAAAATACATTAAATCATTTTTCTAAAATTATTAAATTCTTTGTGTTTAGAAATTTAATAAAAGAAGGAGATATATAGTGATAGTAATACATATAATTAATAAATATTAGACAAAATAATTATATTTTTAAAGGTAAAATAATTATTTTTAAAAATAATAATAATATGGGCAGACCTAATAGATTTAGATTAACTATTTATGAATATGAATAGATTTAAATAAAGTTTAAGATTTATATTTTGAGTCGATGAAGCCATAATTAATATTAATATAATGTATAACTTGGTCCAAACACGGTTTAATTCAAGCTAAAATTAATTAACCCAACATATATGTGTGTTTGAAGTGGAAGTTATTTTCATATAGTTGAAGATTTTTCTCAAAGATATTATTAAAAGTACTGACATAATCATCCTTATATATGAAAATAACTTTTAAAAATTATTGGAAGGTAAGTTTTACACACGCAATTTTCTTCAAACAACATGAATTGAGATTTTATTATGATGTGTTTCTTAAATAATTTCGAAAACTTGAATTTGATTTATTATATAAATGGTAAAAATAGAATGCATATATTATGGATAAATTCATAAAGATTTAATTCAATATATATTAAAAATATAAAAATATGAATTTATCAAATTTAAAATAATTTTAAAATTCATTGCTATTAGCATATCATAAATTTAAAAATCATCATGAATGTTATATTTCTAAATAAATTATTATTTAATTTATACTATTTTTAAATCTAAATCTAAATTTTAAAATATTAGTTCCCAAATGTAAACCTAAGAAATTCTATATATGTTAGGTCTTGAAAGAGTTTTTAAATGGTAGCCACAAAACTCACTGCAATCATTGTGTTTTCTTTCCTCCTCTGTCTCCTTCTCATCAATAGCTCTAACAGCACTCAGACCAAAGAAAATTGGAGCATCGTCGGCCCTATAAACCAAACGTGTCTTACTTACATGATATTTACAAAGGCAATAAAGGGAAGAATACAACTTCAACCATACTGGGTGCATCAGCTTGTGGCCAAAGGGGACCATTAAGTAGGTTATATTTTATGGTCCCATATCTTGGAAAACAATCTACATTCTACCCAAGTTGGACTTGCACGTGGTTGTTATCTCTATGACAATATAATTTTTTTTTTCACTTGGATGTGGAATTCCTTCAAGAAAGAAATTGTTGAAGCCAATGAAAATTTCTTAACTCATGGGAAGCTTCTTATTAGACTAGAATTAAATATATATTTACTATTCTAATTAATATTAAATAATAATATATGAATTAATATTCATTATTTAATACATTGAAAGCGTATAAAAGTTATATACTATCAATTAAAATAATTACGATATGTTATTTTATTAATGCATTAAATTTAAAAACTATTAATCTCAGTAATGAAGTGTCACGTAAGTAATTGGGTATAAAAATAATACACGATCAATATATTGAATATTAACTCATAATATATTTGAATTTAATATTAAAATTTGGGTTTGTGTTAGAATTGTTTATGGGTTAGGTCGGGTTAGGTTCAGACAGGGTCTAAACATGGTATTAATATACTTCATATTTGATCAAGCCTAGCCCCAAATATGGGTCTAAAGTTTTACCAAAACATTTCCATATTTGCAAAAAATTAACTAAAAGCCCATTTTAGGCCTACCATATTATTTTTAATTTTTTTAAAATATTTATATTATTTTTATATAATATTTAATTTTTATATATTTTTATTTACTGAATTTTTTTATATAATCATCTTAATATTATTTTTAACGTTTACATTGTAGTATTATATATTTAGTATACATTTTTAATGTGTTATAAATTACATCATAGATAAAAATAACATAATATAAAATATTATAAACTTAAAAACTAGTCCCAGTAAGCCAAGCTCAGGCCTTAAATATTCAAATCTAAGCCTGACCCATATCTTAAACATGCTTAATTTTTTGTCCAAACCTCTTTTTTGGGTCTAATATTTTTTCCCAAACCCTCCCAAATTTTAGACAGATCTTTGAGCCTGATAGGTATCCCGACCCATGACCAGGTCTAGCTTAAAAAACAAGAAACAAAAAATTTATTTGGTAATGTCTTAAACAATTTATTTTACAAACACAAACAAATACAAACAATTTATTTTACAAATACAAACATGGGTATAAAAATTTATGTTTGCATTTGTAAAATAAATTGTTTAAGACATTACCAAATAAATTTTTTGTTTCTTGTTTTTTAATAAAGGAAAAAGTAGGGATGTTAAAAAGCAGTGGCAGAGCGTAATGGGGACTCAAAGGGGCCATGACCCCCATAAAATGGTAAAATTTTAATTTAGGCCCTTTATAATTTATAAAATTTGAAATTAGTAATGGTAAAATTACAATTTTCTCCCCAAAAATGATAAAAATTTGATTTATAACTTTAAGAATTATAAAAATATAGGCTATTAAAATGATGAAATTGCATTTTTAATATCGTAAAAATATACAATTTAATTTCGGTCCCCCTAAAAAAAATTTCAGACTCTGCCACTGTTTAAGAATCAAACCCAAAACTTGATGTTAACCAAATTTTAGCAATGATATCATCAGAACAATAAAGACGAAAGAAATCAAGATTCCAAGAACCATCACCTGTGACCATCTTGTTGAGGGGACAATTCATGTCTACATTTCGAAGCAGATGAGATATGTTTAACCAAAGGACCAATCTTTGGGATTCAAGGATCCCTCCAACAATTTATATCTTTTCCATTACTCATTGACCATAGTAGATTTTCGCGAATTAGGAGCCATACCTTGACAAGAGACCGCTAAAGAAATAAGCCCTACACTCTCGAGAGAGACTCCGGTAAACCATCTTGCACACTATAATTCGATCTAAGAATTTGAACCCATAGAGCATTAGAGTTTGTCACAATGTTGAAACCAATCTCCATCATGAAGGAGGTGTTGTGATCTCTTAAGTGCCTCAACCCAAGCCCACAATGTGCCTAGGTTGACTGACCGAATCCCAATTCACCAAAGCCGGCTTACGAGTTTCGTTATAAGACCCCCATATGAATTTCCTGACCATCTGTTCAATCTCGTCACACAATCCCTTAGAGATCATCATAGATTGCATGAAATAACTTGGGATTGCCAGTAACACTGATTGAGCCAAAGTGATCCTTCCAGATAGAAAAATTTTTCGAGCATCCCAACTTGAAAGTTTGTTGCGCACTCTATCAACAACGAAACACAGGGTATTGTTCATTACCTTGTCATGAAAGAGGGACACTCCTAGATAGCATCCCAAATTGTGCACCATTTGATAACCAAAGAATTTACTAATGCTTCTTCTTAAATTATCGTCAACACCTCTCGAGAAGAAGATGTTGGATTTTTTTAGATTAATTCTATGACCCGAGAAATCACAAAAGGTATCTAGGACTCCTTTGATGACCTTTTCCTAATGTTTTTCAGCTTGACCAAATTGGATCAATTCATCTGCAAAAAAAAGGTGAGACAAGGGTGGGCCTGAACGAGACATGTGCATAGGATTCCACTCACCAAAGTTAATAGCAGAGCGGATGCTGTGACCCAACCACTCCATACATGGAATAAAAAGATACAAAGACAATGGACAACCCTGACAAACATCCCTAGTTGGTCAAAATTTTTGCGTTGGGACCCCATTCCAAAGAATCTGCATCGAAGAATTCGTGATAGCAGACATAATGACGTTATAGAAGGAATTAGGAATACCTGTAGCCTGGAGTGAGGCTTCAATAAACTCCCAGCGCACTCGATCGTAAGCTTTCTCAAGGTCAATCTTAATAGACATCCACCTTCTACTTTTTTGGTTACTCCTCATAGAATGAATTACCTTGTGGTGCCCCAAACCCGATCGGGACAGTTCAACCCAAATTTCGAATGTCACATTAGCCATCGCAGTGACTCTCTATTTAAACCACCACAAAACACACCAACCGACCAATCACACCACATATTAAACATGGAAGATTTAATAAAAACTTAATATCGTGTTTCCATTGAGCTACTTTTATCAACAATCAACAACAAGACTAATTCAATATCTAATATTTAACAGACAATTACCTCAAAAACTTTAGTTAAACATATATGCATGTAGTAGGGTATTTTTCAAAGGTTATATTTGTAGGGACTAGGAAAACCATTGAGTTTTAAAACGTATAATTATATTTAAAATGTAATATATAGTAACATATTAGGAAAAAATCCATTTCACAAAGTTTAACAATAGTATTGTAGGATTTAATGCTTAAGTCTTATTTTGGAAAATTTATTAAAGCATCTCACACAACCTCATAACATTATTAATTAATTAGTTAGCAGACATTTAACAGTTTACATGACTTGACCAAAATTTGTGTTACATCTTCATGCCAAGCACATGTTTGTATCCAAACCATACATAAAATATCTAAGGCTTACCTCATTGACTAGCAACTCTTCAACTTACACTTACAAGTTAGTCGAACAGTTATTCAAACCAATTATCAAACAATCATAATCCATCATTCAATCATTTATCTAACGTAATGATAAAATTTTTAAACCAAACAATTAAATAGTCCATAGTGTCCAATTACAACCTGACAATTATAAGTAAGTCTAATACTAAATCCCATAATTTGGTCTCACATTGCCTTCCACACTGGGTTTGGGAACACAACGACATACCCATATATAGCCTCGATTTGGATCACTTGGATGACTCACTCCCACATCTCTTCACAAGCTAAGTCGCTGTATTATTATAAAAGAGAGGGTGGGCTTATGAAAGCTTAGTGAGTGCTCAAATATACTACAAATAAACACATCAACTAGGTTAAAAGGTCACAAATAATAATAATTCACATATTATTGCAGTCTACACAAAATAGTAACTTACATGACACAATAGTTCTCATACAATAAGCAGTGCATATATAATTAGTAATTCACATAAAATAGGTAGATCACATAAATTATCAATTCGTACCAAACATCTATTCATATGAAATAACAATTCTTACCAAATGACAGCTCATGCAAAATAATAATTCATATGAAATATCAGTTCATACCGAATAACAATTCATGCAAAATAACAGTTCATGCTCCATCATAACTCATATATCTCAAATAATGATAAATTGACATTTTTGTGTTTATGAAACATATAGGGAACTCTATCACCACCTATAAGTGGACTCTATTACCACACATTAAATAAATGGATCTCCAAAACACACCACGTGACTCATAAAGTCGTACGCTATCTCCATGTAAGTGTAGCATGTATGCTCACACTCTCCAAACACACCACACTATTTACGGTGAATGGGGCTTTGCTCAAACTTCCCTTATCTGTCCAACACATCTCCAGGCCATAATGCCCATCGCAATAAATATCATAAGTTCATTCAATTTATTCACCATTAAAATCACACAGTTTATATACTCAACGATTCAACCAATATTGTAAGGATTTGCACAAGGAAGAAGTTAAGGTTCGTATATGTTACCTTAGGCTGTGTACTAGAGTTTAAATGTAGCATATTAAACCACTCACCTTAGCAACCATTGCTTCAACTACCATATTCAAGTAAGCTTCTATTTGCCTTTGTCCATGGTTGTATAGACACCAAATAAATTGACACTTTTCACACACATCAAACACATTACAAAGGCATTACTAAATCAAAAAAACACCATTAAATCATTCCAAAATCCTAGATCAAAGCCTATAAACCTCTATATAAAAAAATTAACTAGTTTTGTCGAAATAGGTGTTTAACCACTCAAATATCACTTCTAAGCTTAGATTTCAACTTCATACATCCTAAATACAATCTAATTACATATCTAAACCATCAATTTTACCCAATTTCACCGATTTAATTTTTCCAAAAAATCAAGCTTATGTGATCTTTTAAAAGGGAACATTAAATTTGCTTAAATTCATTAAGGATTTATTAAATTAAGATCAAAACCTTTTAATTAGATCAAAATGAGTAAGAAATCACTTTAAAACCAAAGCTTAGCCAAGAAATATGAGATCTACCATTTTCAAGCCAAAAATCAACTTAAAATCAAGTCATATATTGAGATCTTGATTAAATAATTTAAATCTCGAATTGAAATAACAACTCACTTAGCTTAATCATAAAAAGTTAGAATCTCACCTCAAATTTACAAAGTTGATGAGCTATGGAGTTAATTCAAGCTAAAATGTGTGAAGATCTCTTGAGGATTTTAAGAATGAAAACATGAGTGTTCTTCAAAATTGAAAAGAGATTTTGTGTTTAGAGAGCCTAGGAATAAAAAATGAACTAATTTTGGGAGAAAAGCTTTGATTTGGTGTTTGGAAAATTTTTAAAGATGAAGAATGGTAGGGAAGGAGATGTGGGGGTTGTTAAATAGGCAACCCATTTTTAAAAATTTGGCCATTGCCCATTTAACCACCTCCAGTTTCTTCCCCTTTTCAAATAGGTCCTTACTTTTCAATTAAAACCAATTTCAAAATTACTTTCAAATAAAACCTTGTTTTTATAAATCCTTTTTCATCAAATTAATTCTCAGACACCTAATTTTAATTTTCTAACCTAAAATTACTAAATCTAATTATTCTAATATTTTATTTAACGAATTTCTAATTATTTAATTATAAAATATATTTACGGTTTTCAGTTCACTAACCCCCAATTTAGTTACCCGATTCTCTTAACCCAATTTTTGGGATGTGACATACCTCTTACCCAATGATAATGTTATTTGTGATGTTTCTGCCTGTTACGAAGCTGGCTTGTTCTAGCGCGATAATCTTCAGAAAATTGACTTTGAAGTAGTTTGCTATGACTTTCATAACTAGTTTGTAGAGGACCAAAAAAAGACTGATGGGATGAAATTGAAAGAAGTGTTCTAGATTTTGAATCCTAAGGATAAGCACAATGAGCGCGTTGTTTAAGTTTGAGTCAATCTGCTCACTAGAAAAACCACTTTTAACCCATTCAGAAACTGAAAGACCAACATGCTCCCATTGACTTTGATAGAATAAGGCATGAAAGCCATCACTACCTGGGGCCTTTAGGGGAGCCATATCAAAAAGTGCAATCTTAATTTCCTCATCAGAAATTGGTGTGTTTAAGAAACAAACGTCTTCCTCACATAGGCACGGAAAGGCATTAGGAGGTAAATTTCTCATGGACATGGATGTTCGCCATATAACTTATCATAAAATGTATCTGCTTTAAATTTTAGCTTATCTAGTTCAAAAATCCCTTCCCCCAAGTCATTTTTAAGGGCTCCAATTCTATTTTATTTCCTCCTTCTCCAAGTTCACGTATGAAAGAGTTTGGTGTTGCGGTTACCAAGGGATAACTAGTTACATATTAACTTTTGACACAACAAGAGTTCTTCGTGATACAACACATTTTCTACCTCTTTCTTGACCTTCATTTCAACCTGATGAAGGTAGACATAATTCGCATAGTCCAAGGCTCTTTGGATACTATTGAGTTTCCCAATCAACTATCTTTTTCGAGAAGAAATGTGACCATACACAGTTTTGTTCCAGAGTCTAACTTGATTTGTAAAGTCAGAATGGGTCTTTGACATATTTTCGGAAACACATCAATTCTACTAGACAAAATCAGAAAAAGCAGGATGCTCAACCCAACCTGCAAAAAAACGAAAAGGGCGTCCCCTAGGTGAATAGAGCTCACACTTGAGGGAGACTTATAGGGGACTGTGATCTAATTTGAGTCTTGGAAAGTGAGAAACTGTGCTCTGTGAGAAAAGCAACACTCCGAGCATTATTGCAAATGGCCCTATCTAATATTTCAAAACCCTCGCCTCGTTGTCATGTAAATTGTGGCCCTTAAAAACCCAAATCATATAGCTCATTAGAATCTATAAAGTCATCAAGCAGTGTACATCATTTTCCTAGGGTTCGTCCCTCTCTCTTTTCACTAGAGGCAAGGATGCCATTGAAGTCTCCAATTGCTAGCCATGGGGTCTTATCAATCGGAATAATGTTTTCTAAAGCTCCTTAAAGAAGCCTTATTTTTCGATTATCTGGACTACCATAGACCATTGTGATCAAGAAAGGATGCTTGTGAATACTATCCAAAACCCGGATGAGAATGAACTAAGGGTGGTTCTTGAGGACCTCAACTTGAAGTGTGTCTTTCCAACTGATCGAAATCCCACCCGAATAACCAACCGCCTCCACACGGTGAGAAAGCTAGAAACACACCTTAGCAATAATCGAATCCACTTTGTCGCCATTAAATCTTGTTTCCAAAAGCCCAACCAAATCTAGCTTGTATTCTCTATTATATTCATCGAACAAGCGGGAAAACTTGGAGCTAGTGCCCCCCATCAGTTCCACCAAAAAATGTTAATGTTCATGATAATAAATTAAAGAGAAGACGAGAAACCACTATTGCGCCAAAGGCAAGTCGACGCCATCATCCTGATTCCCATTTTCTTCAACAGTTTTATCCACCTCACTTGCTACTTGCGAGCTAATGAGATTGGCCATAGAAAGTATAACATGTTGTAGTGGCACATGGGGGCTAGCAGCTGCTTTAAATCAGCCTCCACAACCACACAATGACTTATTAAGGTTCTTCCCAAATCTACCACCACCACCCTTTTTTTCTGTATTCTGCCCATTGGCACTCAAATTAGGCTTCGCAGTTTTGTTCGTTTCCTCAAATGTGGGATTTTCGAGAGAACTGGGGATTAAGTTCTCTTTAAAAACTACTATTGTATGTCAGTTTGAACTAAGCAGATTAGGATTTAAATCAATAGTTGTTTCAAAGGGGCCTTCACAAATGGAATTAAAGTGGACCAACAACTTACCTGCAGCTGGATCGATGTTGGGCAACGGCCTAGGATTAGTCCACTCCACAGACTCGAGTTTCGAAATCCCGTGTGGGCTCTTGCCCCATAATACCTTCGCACGATTTCCCTAGCCTAGAGGTGTGACCCATCTTTCCAGTGATAGTTTCCAAAGCATGACCTGAGACAACCTTTTTAGATCCAAGAGAGTTTTGACTGAAGTCTATTTTATTAGTGCCAGAATAAGTCGTAGACACACGTTAAAATCTATGAGATCGCCAATTTTGCTCACCCACCAGGCCAACACCTGGCATGCTACTTTTGGCTTCTATAGATTTTAAAAATTCTTCTTTTTTAAACCTAGTCCCTAGCATGTTTGTTGTCGTTTCATCTCCAGCTGCGTTGTCCTTTTCCATTAATGAAAGAATATTTAAACGAGAATCCTCTTTATTTCTAGCCTTGAGATTTTCTTGTCGATAGCACAAATGATTATGAGTTTTCCTCGATTTGCGCTCCACTACCATCCAAGGCCCAAATAGTTTAGTCACCTCCACCAGAATCGGGATCTTCGGCCTGTGCATAGAATCAGGTTATTTCTCTTGAAAGGGAGATCGATCAGATGTAGCAGAGGGACAAAGGTATTTCAAATGCCCATAGCAACCACAAGAGAAGTAGATCGTCGATAATGATTTGAACTCTACTCTCTAAATCCTTCCATTAACCATAACTTGAGCTGTAAGTTGTTTTTCCAAATCGACATATACTACCATTCTTACAAATCTACCCCTCATACAACTGTCGGTCTTGATATCTAGCCGGGCCACCGTGCCAACCAAACTACCAATCTCTTCTAAAACCCTTCGCTGATACAAGAAACTGAGTAAGCCAAGAAAGTAGATCCAGGCCAAGGTAACACTTGCAATGGGTTTCAGGGGGTTGAAATCAGTTGTCCATGCCTATATTGTGAGGTAATGACCAAACACCACCAACGGGCATTGGGTAAGAACTAGTTCATAGTCCTCTTTGTTCTAGAATCTAACCAAAAAATAACCATTCTCCATGCCCATAAGGTGAAAAGGTTGTGAGGTTTTTGAAAGGCTGAAATTTAGTTGTGGAGAGCAGTGTACCCTATGTTACGCCCCAATAATTTGACTACAACAGTTGTCTCCATACCTTTTACTAGGAGTTTTTGAATTCATTCTTAAAAATCAATCACCGGTATGCCATTAACGATATATTTCAATATATCATCCTCCGAGAACACAAGATCTTTGCTTCCCCGAATACCCAAATTAGTAGGCTTTGTGACTTTCTTTCCAAATAGTTTTTCTTTTCAAGAGCTTCTAGACGCCGAAATCGCGTTGGATTCCATAACCACATCTAGGTCACTGCCGCCTCCTCCGCCATCACCTATTGAGAGCAAATATTTGTTCATTTTTACTAATTGTATATCCAATCTAATATATATTAAAAAAGTATAAAAACATGGATTTACCAAATTCAAAATAATTTTAAAATTTTAAAATTCATTGCTATTTAGGCTCTTAGCAAATTCAGTAAATTTGAGAAATCATTATGAATATTATATTTCTAAATAAGTTAATATTCAATTTATACTATTTTTGAAATATAAATCTAAAAATTTAAAATATTAGTTCCCAAATGTCACCCTAATAAATTCTATATATGTTAGGTCTTGGAAGAGCTTTTAAATGCAATAAATGGTAGCCACAAAACTCACATCAACTATTGTGTTTTCTTTCATCCTCTTTCTCCTCCTCATCAATTGCTCTAACAACACTCAGACGAAAGAAAATTAGAGCATCACCGACCCTATAAACCAAACGTGTCTTACATGAAAATCTTTATAATGGTAATAAAGGGAAGAATGCAACATCAACCATAATGTGTGCACCAGCTGTAACACCCCTAACCCATCTTTGTTACCGAACTAGGGTTACGGAGCATTACAGTACAGATTAGGACATTTATAATCAACTAGAAACAATAATTTAAAAAAATGATAATATTCAATAGCTTATAAAAACCAGGGTAAAAATACACTTACAGACCTTAAATTGATCTTATAGAGCCCTAAATATAGTTTGGGAACAATCCAGGACTAATTTGACTCAAAACAGAAAAAAATGCAAAAAATTGAAAATTTTGGAAACAGAGGTCACACGATCGTATGGCATCACACATGGCCGTGTGACTTCACACATGGCCGTTTGGCCAAACCGTGTAACTAACTATAATAGAGTGAAAAATCTTGTACCTAAAAATTAATAAGACACATGGTCGTGTGTGTCACATGGGCGTGTGGCATGGCTGTGTGAACCTAAAAGAGCTTCTAAAACAAGATAAACTTTTGTCCAACACCTAGGTTCCAAGCCAAATCAAAATCAAACATTTCCATACTTTAAAAACACATTTAAACAAGTCAAAAACATGCCAAAACAACCAATACTACTCACTTTCAAAAGGGCATGCATAAGAATTTAACATCACATGTCTGCACCATGTTTACAAAACATCCTCAAAAAGGGCAATAAAACACAAATAGACCTGACACCTAATCAAAAAAAACCAAGATACTATTTAAACCCTATTATATGTCATTTATAACCTTAACCAAAGTATCTGAAAGCTACCAAAATGATGATTGGATAGTGTGATTGTGCTCCAATGAAATTCCAACCATCGAGCTTTCTAATGATCTACAAGAAAAGAAAGACAAATACATAAGCATATAATGCTTAGTAAGCTTGTATAAAACGTAAACAAGAGCTTGCCAAAAAGGCTTTATCTATAAAGTTAATACATTATTCCATTATCATGCTCATGTGTATCTCCGATTCATATTTTCAATCACCATTCTTGCAAGTTGGTGAACTTCTACATAACACATTCAACATCTATCTAGTGTAACATTTACACATCTCAAATTTTTGCTTAAAACTTTAATACCCATTGAACCAAACAAATCTACTTAGGATACATGGGACTATGTTTACACAAAGTGTGCCTATACATGTAAGTATAACTGTATCCTGAAATGCTCACAGGTTCAATGAATTGGGCCTGCTCACACGTAATGTGGGTCGGGATGTTAGACTACACGATGCTACTCACACAAGCTGTGGAGAATCCGTAACAATTGCAGGACCTTAGCCATTGGTACGACATCTAGACCAGCACCCGAAAACGTATAATCCCTAATGACGTGTCATTTGTATCTTAAGTATTCATAAGGCTCAAACGGGGCATATTTCCATATCATTCCATAATTCTCAACATTTTACACACATTATCTTAATTTTCATAAGCTTACACTATCGTCTAAATAACAAATTAACAATTCATATACAAAGAAATTATACAAAACACAACATAAATAAATTTTCTATCAAATTACAAAATTAGTTAGTTTACCATCAAACGAACTTACCTCGACTACACGATTGCACAAAAGGTATTGACGACTAATCTGAAGCTTTGTCCTTTCCACAATTCGAGTCCGGTTTTTGCGTATCTTGATCTAAATAATAGTTTTATTTAATTAAATCATTCAAAATCAACTTAATATAGCTAATTCAAACTCATAATTCTTTTGAAGGTGATTTTACAAAATTACCCTCAACACTTTAACATTTGTACAATTAAGTCCTTAACCCGAAATTCACAATTTAACCACAATCCATACAAAACTAAACTAGCCAATTTTTCTATGTTTTCATTTCAACCCAAAGTTTCCATCATTTCACATTATTCACATTGCATTTTACTATACTCTCAAATAGGTCCTTAAACTCAAAATCATCAATAATCATTTAATAAAATACTTATACTTAACCTTCAAACTCAAGGATTTAACAGCTAAGTTCACAAAAATACTTATCTCATTCATGGTAAGTTCCTAAACTTCTAACCATTTCACAAATCAACCATTGGGTTAGCTAGATTGAGCTAAAATTAACTCAAAATCATAAAAATAGATAGAAACGAACTTCAAAAACTCACCCCAAGCAAACAAAAGATGTTGGTCGAACACCCTTGTTCCAATAATGGGGTTTCACGGTTGGTGAAAGAAGAAATAAAATCTAATACATTTTTCTTTTGCTTGTTTCCCCCTATCACCTAATACTTAACCATTTATTCTATATTATTTTATATATTTTATTAAATGTCATCATGAAATTTGAAAAGTTGGTAAACCACCGTCCACTATCCTATGACATGGTATATTTACCATTTAAGTCCACCTATTTCCCTTTTTATGGTTATTTGGTACATTTCACTAATAGAATTAAACTTCTGTAACTTTTACGATCTAATCATTTCTGCTTAATTAGCGGTTCAAACATTTAAATTTCCTAACTAATGTTTAATATGAATTTACTAAATGTTTGTAAATATTAAATTAATAATATTTATTGATTCTCTTGTCGTAACTATGGTCCAAAACCACCATTTCCAACACCACTGAAATCGAGTTGTTACAACTCTCCCTCCCTTAAAGAAGTTTCATCCTCAAATATCTTACCACAGAACCTGCTCAGATATTGCAATATTATAGCTTCTTTCAGTTGCCATGTAGCTTCTTTAATCCCATAACGATGCCAAAGAACATTTATTAAAGCTATGCATTTATTTATCAACTCTTTGGCTTTTTGAGCCAAAATTTTAACTAGTTCCTCACTATATGACATATCAAGCTATATTTCCACATCTACTGTGAAATCACATGTGAGGGATCAAGTCTATAACGTCACAACATGAATACATGGAAAACTTTATGAATTTTCTCCAACTCTAACGACAAATCTAAACGACAAGCAGCTGACCCAATTCTCTCGATAATCTCAGACGACCCAATGAAACACAGACTAAGTTTTCCTTTTTAGCCAAAAAAGAGAACTTTCTTCCAAGGTGATACTTTCAAGAATATTCTTTTGCCAACCTGAAACTCGATTTCCTTTCTTTTCAAATCTGCATAAGACTTCTAAATATCAGAAGTAGCTTTCAAACATTCTCGTATTACCTTAACTTTTTCTTCGGTTTCACAGATCAAATTAGTTTCGAAAAGCTTCTCTCACTCAATTCAATCCGGTATAAAAGAGTTCTACACTTTCGACCATACAAAGCTTCATACAAGGCCATTTTAATACTCGATTGGTAATTGTTATTATACGCAAACTCAACCAACAGAAGAAATTTTTCCCAAGTGCCTTCAAATTCTAATATACAACAACGAAGCATATTTTCAAGTATCTAAATCACTTGTTTAGATTGGCCATCTGTCTGTGGATAAAATGCAGTACTAAAATGCAATTTGGTGCCCAAAGCTTCTTGTAATTTACTCTAGAATCTAGAAGTAAATCGTGGATCTCGATTATAGAAATAATCGACAACGGCAGCCTATGTAATCTGACAATCTCTACAACATATAGCTCTATCAATTTCTCTAGTGAATAATACATACGCATGGGAATAAAATGTGTGGATTTACTCAAACGATTAACAACAACCCAAATGACATCCTTTTTCCTCAGAGATAACGATAATCCTGACACGAAATCCATGGTAAGTCGTTTCCATTTCCATTCTACAATCATAACCGACTGTAGCAATCCCGAGGGTAACTGATGTACGACTTTAACTTGCTGGCAAACCAAAAATTTTGATACAAATTTTGAGATATCACATTTCATACTTGACCACCAATACATCTGTTTCAAATCATTATACATTTTATTACTACCAGGATGAACCGAGTAACTATTGCTGTGAGCTTCCTATAAGATACTCTGCTTAACTTCAGAATTCTTTAGAATGCACAATATGCTTTGGCAATACAAGCTACCATCTGTACCAATGTGAAATTTTGAATCTGATGAATTTTCAATCTGTTCTCGTTTAGAAATTAGCTCGAGATCATTTTTCTAGGCTTTACAGATTTGTTGTAGAAACATCGGTTTAACTTTTAATTCAGCTAAAATAAATCCATTATCAACAAGCATCAATTGAGTATTTAAAGCTCTCAAAGAAAATAATGATTTCTGACTCAAAGCATCCGCAACAACATTTACTTTTCCCAGGTGATAATTGATAATCACATCATAATCTTTTAACAGCTCCAACCATCTATGTTGTTGCAAATTCAATTCTTTTTGAGACATCGAGTATTTTAAACTCTTGTGATATGTGAAAATGTGGCATTTTTTTCCGTATAAGTAGTGTCGCCAAAATTTTAAAGCAAACACAATAGCTGCAAGCTCCAAGTCATGTGTCGAGTAATTTTTCTCGTGCGGTTTTAAACTATTGAGAGGCATAATCTAAAACTTTACTCTCTTGCATCAAAACACACCCTAAACCGCTAAGTGAAACATCATTGTAAATCACAAATTCTTTATCAGTCTCTGGCTGAATTAACTTAGAGGCTTCAGTTAACATTACTTTTAACCGATCGAAGCTCTGTTGACATTTATTGGACAAAACAAACTTTACATTTTTTTTGAAGTAGCTTCGTCAATAGTGAAGCAATCATCCAAAAACCTTTTACAAAATATCGATAATATCCAGCCAAACCTAGAAAACTTTTGATCTTGGTGACATTTATCGGAGGCTTCTAGTCCAAAATAACTGTTATTTTACTCGGGTCCATTGTAATGCCCACTGTAGACACCACGTGACCCAAAAACTCAACTTCTCACAGCCAGAACTCACATTTACTGAAATTTTCAAATAACTGCTTATCATGTAAAGTCTGTAAAATAATACTCAGATGCTGGACATGTTCAATCTTGTCTTTCAAGTAAATCAGTATATCATCGATGAAAACTACCACAAGTCTATCTAAATACGGTTGAAATATTGCATTTATCAAATCCATAAACGTAGCAGGGGCGTTCGTTAAACCAAACGGCATAAACAAAAATTCATAATGCTCGTACCTGGTTCTAAAAGTTGTTTTCAGCACATCTGGATCTTTAACTCAAAGTTGATAATATCCCAAGCGAAGGTCAATTTTCGAAAACACTGTCGCACCTTTCAACCTATCAAATAAATCATCAATACGAGGCAACTAATACTTGTTCTTAATTGTGACTTTATTTAGCTGTCGGTAATCAATACACAACCGCATCGACCCGTCCTTTTCTAAATAAATAAAATAGATACACCACAGGGAGAAAAACTAAGTTGAACAAATCCTCTATCTAACAACTTTTGTAACTGTGCTTTCAACTCCTTTAACTCAGCCGGTGCCATTCTATACAGAGCAATTGATATTGGAGAAGTTCCTGGTACTAAATTAATGGCAAATTCAATCTCTCTGATTGGTGGTAACCCTAGTAACTCTTCTGGAAATACATCTGCGAAATCACAAACAGTCAAAAATAATTCCAACTTTGCTTCTGAAGTTCTGATATTTAAAATATATGTTAGATACGCCTCACACCCATTTCGAACACATTTCTAAGCTGATAAAGTAGAAATAATATTGGCGGCGCTGTCAAATCCATCTAATTCAACTCTAACTGTTTCACCATTCTGACATTTCAATATAATAAGCTTTCATCTACAGTTCACAACAGCGTCATGCAAAGTCAACCAATTCATGCCAAGAATTACATCAAAATCATCGAATGGTAATAACGTCAAATCAGTCGAAAAGTCATAATCTTGAATTTTTAGTGGACAATTTTTACACAATTTATCAACTAACACATACTAGCTTAACAGATTAGTTACTTTGACTACAAACTCAGTTGACTCTACCAATATATTCGTATCTGACACAAGTGTAGTGCATATATACAACTGTGTTAACCGTAAGTCAATTAGAGCATAAACATTAACATTAAAGAGAGAAACTATATCGGCAACCACATCAGGTGCTAAAGTATCTTCACAGGCTCAAACTGCGTAAGCCCTAGTTGGTGCCCGTGCCTTAGACCGAACCACAGAGTCTTTCGTCCCACTTCTATTATTTCCTGCATTGCCACTATTCTTCGACGGTCTACCTTTAGATGGCGTACTCCCAGACCGAACACGTTGGGCTTTTTCTCTATCGGATATATCAAGGCAATCAAATGAACTGCATCTAAAGTATGATTCCATTTTCAATCGGCACTCCCGAAATGTCTTCTATTTCAAAGTTAACATTCGGGCTTGTTAACGTTGCTAACACTGCCCACACTAGCTACAGAGGTAGCCTGGGGCCTCAAACTAACTTGTTTTCCTCGGTCTCACCCTGAAAGTCTAGATGGAGCTAAAATACGGCTATAAGGTTCCTTCACTTTCTTTATTTGAGAAGAAAAATATTTTCCCCTCGGTCATTTACCCGAGTCTCAAACTTTCGAATCTACTTTGCTTTTTACTTTGTTAAGTTCTTTAACTTTATGTGCTCGACCAACTAAAACCACAAACTCTTTCAACTCTAGTATCCCGACAAGCAATCTAATATCTTCATTCAGACCATCTTCAAACCAGGTACACATAACAACTTCATTTGGAATACATTCGCGAGCATATTTACTAAGTCATTTGAATTCTCTTCCTTATTCAGCTACAGTTTTACGACCTTGCTTCAATTCTAGATACCTTTGATAGACGTATTTCTTTTTGAACTTTATTTGAAAGAAATCTCAGGTTCGCAATCCTTCGGTACCACGACTATTAGAGTGTTCCACCACTGATGTGCTGAGTCTTTTAGTAGAGATATCGCATATTTAAAATAGTCACTGGATGAACAAGACAACTCATAAAAAACTTTAATGGTATTCTCTAACCAAAACTTAGCTTTTTTCGATTGTCTTCATCTGTACCACGAAATTCTTCTACCCTATATTTATGAATTTTATCAACCGGAGGCCTATTCACACGTATCTGCTCTGAACATTGAGGAATAGAGGGAATCGGTTGGGGTACAAGATGGGGTGAAGGTTGTTGAGCCATCAAATTTGTTCTCATGAATTTAGTAAACCATTCAAACATCATATGGAAGAAGTCTTCCTACGCCTCATCTCCTCGACCCTCAGAAACAGGCTTACTAATGGCTACCTATTGAACAGAGGCTTGAGCATTGCTCTCAGTTTTATCTGAATCAACTCAGTTAGACAACATCTTTCATCAAAATGAAAATCAGAATTAGTTTTAGTCATGAGAAATCACACTATCACAGGTTATAAAATGACATGTATTTCTAAACTCTATACATGTTACATTCAGTTCAAGAATAGACTAAACTGTAGCTCCGATCCCACTAAATGTAACACCCCTAACCCGTTTTCGTCGCTGGATTGGGGTTACAGAGCATTGTAGTACAAATCAAGACATTTATCATCAAATAAAACAAAAATATAAAATAAATGATAACATTCAATAGCTTATAAAAATCAGGATAAAATACACTTACGGGCTTTAAATCGAGCTTATGAGGCCCTAAAAATAGTTTAGGAACAATCCGAAACTAATTTGAATCAAAACAAAAAATATGCAAAAAATTGAAAATTTTGGAAACAGGAGTCACACGGCCATATGGCATCACACATGGTCGTGTGACTTCACACATGGTCGTGTAGCCAGACTGTGTAACTAACTATGACCGTGTGAAAAATCCTGCACCTAAAAATTAATAAGACACATGGCCGTGTGTGTCACACGGCCGTGTGGAATAGCCTAGGCCGTGTGCACCTAAAAAAGCTTCTAAAACAGAACAAACTTTCATCCAACACATAGGTTCCAAGCCAAATCAAAATCAATTATTTCCATACTTTAAAAACACATTTAAACAAGCCTAAAACATGCCAAAACAACCAATACTACTCACTTTCAAAAGGGCATGCATAAGAATTTAACATCACATATCTACACCATGTTTACAAAAACATCCTCAAAAAGGGCAGTAAAACACAAATAGGCCTGGCACCTAATCAAAACAAACCAAGATAATATTTAAGTCCTATTACATGCCATTTATAACCTTACCAAAAGTAACTGAAAGCTATCAAAACAATGAGTGGATAGTGTGATTGTGCTCCAATGAAATTCCAACCGATCAAGCTTTCCAATGATCCACAAGAAAAGAAAGACAAATACATAAGCATATAATGCTTAGTAAGCTCGTATAAAACGTAAACAAGAACTTACCAGAAAGGCTCTATCTATAAAGTTAATACATTAATCTATTATCATGCTCATGTGTATCTCCAATTCCTATTTTCAATCACCGTTCTCACGAGTTGGTGAACTTGTACATGACACATTCAACATCTATCCAATGTAACATTTATACATCTCAAACTTTTTCTTAAAACTTTAATCCCCATTGAACCAAACAAATCTACTTCGGATACACGGGACCATGCTTACGCAAAGTGTGCCTGTACATGTAAGTATAATTGTATCTTAAAATGCTCACACGAGCCGTGAATTGGGCTTGCTCACATGAGCTGTGGGTCGGGATGTTATACTACACGATGCTACTTACACGAGTTGTGGAGAATCCGCAACAAATGCAGGATCTCAGCCATCGATAGGACATCTAGGACCAGCACTCGAAAATGTATAATCCCTAATGACGTGTCATTTGTATCCTAAGTATTCATAAGACTCAAACGGAGCATGTTTTCATATCAATCCATAATTCTCAACATTTTACACACATTATCTTAATTTACATAAACTTACACTATCGTCTAAGTAACAAATTAACAATTTATATACAAAAAAAATTATACAAAACACAACATAAATAAATTTTCTATCAAATTACAAAATTAGTTTGTTTACCATCAAACAAACTTACCTCGACTACATGATTGCACAAAAGGTATCGACGACTAATCTAAAACTTTGGCCTTTCCACGATTCAAGTCTGGTTATTGCATATCTTGATATAAATAATAGTTTTATTCAATTCAATCATTCAAAATCAACTTAAGATAACTAATTCAAACTCATAATTCTTTTTAAGGTGATTTTACAAAATTACCCTCAACACATTAATATTTGTACAATTAAGTCCTTAACCCGAAATTCACAATTTAACCACAATCCATGCAAAACTAAACTAGCCAATTTTTCTATGCTTTCATTTCAACCCAAAGTTTCCATCATTTCACATTATTCACATTGAATTTTACTATACTCTCAAATAGGTCATTAAACTCAAAATCATCAAAAATCATTTAATAAAATTCTTATACTTAACTTTCAAACTCAAGGATTTAATAGCTAAGTTCACAAATATACTTATCTCATTCATGGTAAGTTCCTAAACTTCTAATGATTTCACAAATCAACCGCCGAGTTAGCTAGATTGAGCTAAAACTAACTCAAAATCATAAAAATCGATAGAAACAAACTTTAAAAACTCATTCAATCAAAGAAAAGAACTTGGCCGAACCTCCCTTGCTCTAACAATAGGGTTTCACGGTTGGTGAAAGAAAAAAATAAAATCTAATACGTTTTTCTCTTCCTTGCTTCCCCCAATCACCTAATACTTAACCTTTTAATCTATATTATTATATATATTTCATTTAACGTCATCATGAAATATCAAAAGTTGGTAAACCACCGTCCACTATCCTATGACATGGTATATTTACCATTTAAGTCCACCTATTTTCCTTTTTATGGCTATTTGGTACATTTTACTAATAGAATTCAACTTTTATAACTTTTACGATTTAATTCGCTTTGGTTAATTAGCAGTTCAAACATTTAAATTTCCTAACTAAAGTTTAATATGATTTTACTCAATGTTCGTAAATATGAAATTAATAATATTTATTGACTCTCTTATCAGAATTGTGGTTCCAAAACCAACGTTTTCGACACCACTAAAATCAAGTTGTTACACTAGCTTGTGGTCAAAGAGGACCACTAAGTAGGTTATATTTTATGGTCTCATACCTTATACAACAACCTACATTCCACCCAAGTTGGACTTGCACATGATTGTTATCTCTATGACAAAAATGATAATTTTTTCACATGGATGTGGAATTCCTTCAAAATATAAATAGAAATTGTTAAAGACAATGAGAATTTCTTAACTATGGGAAGCTTCTTATTACCCTAAACCTAAAATTAAATATATATTTACTATTCTAATTAATACCAAATAATAATATACGAATTAATATTTATTATTCAATACATTGAAAGCGTATAAAAGTTATATACTATCGATTAAAATAATTACGATATGTTATTTTATTAATGAATTAAATTCATAAATTATTATTCATCTCATTAATGAAGTGTTACGTAAGTGATTAGGTATAGAAATAATATATGATCAATATATTAAATATAAACTCATAATATATTTGAATTTAATATTAAAATTTGAGTTTGTGTTAGAGTTGTTCATGGGCTGGGCCAGGTTAGGTTTGAATAAGGTTTAAGTATTAAAATACTTTATATTTGCTAAAGTCTGGCCCAAAATATGGGCCTAAAGTTTTACCCAAATTTGTTCATATTTGTAAAAGATTAACTAAGCCCATTTTAGGCGCACCATACTATTTTTAAAATTTTTAAAAATATGTATATTATTTTTATATAATATTTAATTATTTTATATATAATCATCTGAACATTATTTTAATGTTTACATTAGAGTACTATTATATATTTAGTATAAGTTTATTTTTTAATGTGTTATAAATTACATCATATATAAAAATAACATAATATAAAGTATTATAAACTAGTTTTTTTCTAAACCTCTTTTTTGGGTCAAATTTTTTTTCTGAAACCCTCCCAAATTTCAGACGGATTTTTGAGCCTGATAAGTATCCCGACCCATGAACAAGTCTAGTTTATGTTTGTATTTGTAAAATAAATTGTTTAAGCCAGTACCAAATATTTTTTTTTTTGTTTTTTTTTTAAATAAAGGAAGAAGTAGGGATGTTTAAGAGCAGTGGTAGAGTGTAATGAAAACTTAGGGGGGCCATGGCCACTATAAAACGGTAAATTTTTAATTTAGACATTTTAAAAATTATAAAAATATAAATTATTAAAATGATAAAATTATATTTTTTACTATCGTAAAACTATATAATTTAATTTCAGTTCTAAAAAAAAATTCAGACCCACAACTTTGATGTTAACCAAATTTTCATTTCAACTCAAAGTGCTTTACTATTACACTACTAAAGCGCAATTAAGTTTATAAAATGGAAATAGAAATATAAATATGTAAAGTTGAGACATTTTAGCTCTAAATAAATACATGATTGTTGGAATCCCCATTGAAAAAGAAATGCTTGTCTTCTCTGTAGAACCCATAATCTTAAAGAAAAGCCCATGGCTGTCGGTTCAGTGATTCTTAAAGCAAAAAGAAGCCCAGGCAATAAATCTAAAATACTCGTTCTAAGTGGACCTCATTTCATTTGTTAGAAACACATTGGTGGCATAAATATCCATATGGATGTAGCTCAATAATTGATCTTTATTTTCATTGGAAATGTATTTTAGTTTGGTTTGAGACAGCTGATCACTATATTATCTTAGCCGACAGGTTTATTATTATTCGTTTGGTATAAACTATCTAGTCCAAGAACCAAAAGGAAGGCATCATCACCATCATGGTATTTGTACCTTCAAAAACAAAAGAAGACTGCATTGGTTGGACCAACATTTCCAGGGCCACCATCTACTATTTTATCCCATTTCACTAAAAACCCAGTTTGGAATATCTATAGACAGTGGAGCTGCCTGTATTGTCTGCTATTGGGACAATTTTCTTCCTTGCCTAGTCGATGCCAATTGCTGACTTTATGCAAATGAAGCATATTTCTTGTTACCCGTGATTGAGAGATTTCCTAAACTCAAATCATATTTCCATACTCGCTATCTATCTAAATATGTATTTAGTATAAGGTGTTCTAGCTAGTATGAATTTATCGTATAGATTTATTTATGGATGATAGTTGAGTGGAGTGAGAACAGATGTTATTAAATCTACCATTACTTTATATTTGTTATACTTTGCGCTACTATTTGTTCCACCAAGGGTATAGACAAGGACCTATAACAATGATAAATATATCCTTTAGCTCTAGGCCTGGCCTTCGGGGTAGTTTGGGAATGCAATCACCGAAGCCTTACGGCTGGAAGGGCTTAAAAAAGAAAAAAAAAATTCCAACTTTTAACGTAGAAAAAAAATTCAACTTTTGTAAAATTTTGATCGACACTTCGTTACAAGAAAAAAAATAAATAAAATAAAAGGGGCCCCAATTTTTTTTATTTTATTGTATTACATTTATAATTATTTTAAAAAGGGGTCTCAAATTATTATTTTATCTAGAGCTCAAAATTGTAAAAAAACGGACCAACTTAGCCCCCTTCAAAGTTTATGAAATTATAAGTTAATATAATAGTAAAATTACATTTTGGCTCCCAAAAACTCATTATTCATCTTTGGTGTCTTCCTATAACAATTTTCTGGCTTCCCTTATGCACTATTATCAATCTTTGTAGATATTGGATACATTTATCTCATCTCACCTCACCTCACTTCAATTGGATTTTTAGCTAATTACTTCTAACATTTTCAATCTTTTAAACCCAAAATATTTAAATATAACTCTTTTTTAAAAAAATTTGGTCATATTTACCCTATTATTAGCTATATGCATAATGTAAAATGAATATTTCATATAGATGAGACAAACAATTATGTTTTATATTAATTTTCAAAAATAATGCACCTATACTATCTAATTCAACCCTTAGTTTTAGAAAAAAAAACTCATTGTATTGAGAATAAATGAAATCGAAATCTACCAATGCGAGATTTGCTAAAAAAAAACATTGAATCAAATCAGGAGTGGGGAAATTGCATCTTGCTGGTGAAGATATGTAAAATGGTGGCTAATACATATATGGGAAAGGGAAGTTTAAAGGGCAAGTTGGCTGAAAATGAGTGGCCCTTTTTCATGTATATAGTACACAAACAGGGGTGGAGGAGACTGGGTGATAAAGAAATTGGCAGACGTGGCAGACCCATGCCCATCCATCAAACCTTTTTAAACTCAAAGAATCAAAAAGGTCAGGCAGGCAGCCTTATAAAAAAGATGAATTTGTCCACAATTACAAATCCCACTTCTTCCTTTCCTTTGCCAAATCTCTCCTTTTTCCTCCACTTCTGCTGCCCACTTTTTTACTTTCCCCCTCTCTAATATGCTACTCCACTTTCTTCTTTAATTTTATATGAAAAATATTTAATAAAAATCTCTACTAATATTAAATTTTTTATCATTGATCAACTAAACACTAACTCAATTAGATAATAGCAAAAAATATATTAAATTATATTATTTTGACTTTTGAAGGTATTTTTGTTATTTTATATCTTTTATATAAAATATACACATTATCATATTTCAACCCAAGCTTCTAAGTTTTCAATATAGGCTTAAATCACTTTTTAGGACCTGAACTTGACAACTATTTCTACAGTAGTAATTGAATTTTTTTAGACAAATTAGTCCCTAAAAACCTTAAAGTTCAGGCTCCAATGTAAGAAAAATTATTAAGTTCAAGCCTCAATATCGAAACTATTGGCAAATTGAGGGACTAACTTGGACAAAAAAATGTCCAAGCTCTACTGAAGAAATAGTTGCCTACTTTAGGCCCTAATGGGAGAACAATTGTCAAGTTTAGGGCCTAACTTGGACAAAAAAATTTCAAACTCTAATGTGAAAATAATTATCAAGTTTAAGTTCTAACTTGGACCAAAAAACGTTTAGGCCCTAATATGATAATAGTTGTCAAATTTAGGCTCTAGTACGAGAATAGTTGCCCATTTCTAGTCGTGAAAACAATTGTTAAGTTTAAGGCTTAACTTAAATTAAAAAAAATTTAGACCCCAATATAAAAATAATTACCAAATTCAAACCCCAAATAATGATTTAAACTTTCAATATATACTTTACTATTTAACTAAATCCTCATTGAATATTTATATATTTTATATAAACTAATTTATTTTACTTACATAATATATGTCATAATTTAGTATTTATGTAAACATTTACGGAAAATTGTTTTAAAATTCAATTTTTATGGGTTTGGATTTTAGTTGATCCAATTATTAGTAAAATAGATTTAAATTTATAATATATTCTTTTATCAAAATATTTTATAATATATGAATAACAAAAATGAGAATTAGATAAAGCAAATTAAATTCAAATCTATTGCTTTATTTTTATTTTTTAAATGAGGCGTAGTTTTAATTATTAAAAAAAGTTAAAACGGGAGATCCAGTGGGGACTTTTATTTGGTGGCAGGTGCTATACAGACAATGAAGTCTTTCTTTCTTTTTCTTTATTATTATTTCTTTTTCGTTCGACTTTGACGCACACAAAACAAACAAAACCATGCAGCAATCTTAACACAGATAATTTATTAATTTATTTTTATTTGTTGGATTTGGCAGTCACATGAACAGCACGTGACGTGCATCTTAAGTTGGCTTTTGTCGTCCATCACTCCCAAAACAAACATTAATGAAGAATAAACCTAAGATATTCCCTCTTCTATTAATTCAATCCAATGGTCCAAACTCCATTTACCTTAAATATATAAAGATAACTACTATATGTTATCCTAAGGGTAAGACCAAAGATTTCCCTTCCATCTATACTTGGAATGTGGGGTATTGAAATTTTGTTTTATTTAGGCACCACATCATCACTTTTTTTATAGGGGTTTTATATTTTGTTTATATTTTATTTTTCATAAAAGTCTTATTTATCTATACTATTTAATATATTGTCTCATTGAATTCATCAAAACTTTGTTATTTTATAAATGTATAATAATAAATTTATTCATTAACATTTACATTTTTATCCATCTGGTCCTTATTATTATTTTTAGTTAAAATCTTTAAAAAGGTCAATTTAACTATTAACATTTCAAAAGAGTTAAATTGATATTTTTTAAAGGAAATGCTAACAAGTATTAAATTTTAAATATGGCAATTACATGAAAGTCCATGTGTACTTCATGTTAATTTCTTTGAAATATTATGAACTTTTTATAAGTTTGATTTTTATATTTTGAATTATTTGTTAACATGACATATAAAACAAATAGTGTCATATCAGCATAAAAGTACATGAAGATTGCCATGGAAGTTGCAATGTGTAACACTCGAGTATCTCTATTGATTCGAAATCTAAGAAAAATTAGGACTAAATTGAAAGAAATAGCAAATTGTCAGACTCCACTAGGGAATTTAGAAATTTTAGTGACCAAATTTTAATTTGGTTGGATCTCCATTCTGGTTCAGTTAAGATGGAATTGGTTGATTCCATGGTGGGAGACAAAATGATTAAGGATGGATGGTTGAGATGGTTGGTGAAGATCGTGCCTTAGAAGTATATATATGAGTGAATAGACAAAATTCTCCCAATTCTGTTTACAAATCTTATTCTTTCCATAGCATCATCATCTTCAAACGTAATGGATAAGAATAGGATACAGTTGAAGGGAACTTTGCATGTCGCAGCAGATGAAAGAATTAAAGTCTGCTAATAGAGAAATTTAGAAACTGGTAAGTTTCCTTACCTCTCTGTACTTATAGATTCAACACGTTCAGTTTAACCAATAAATGGTTGTCATACTTAGCTGCTAAGACAAAGAAGACTCTAGCATTTGGACAAGCTAATCTGTTAAGGATAAGGGAATCCATGTGAGTTTTTACAGTCTATTCTGGAATGCTTAGTAGCTAGTTTAAATCTGTGATAAGTATTGTGATGATAAATGATAAGCTTGTATGAAATTTGCTTGATGAATGGGTATTTGCCAAAATAGTTCGATATACGTATCATGTTTTAAGTTAAATACATGTATCGTATGATTATAACGGTAGGAAATATTGATTGTTAAATGAAGTTAGGTTTGGGAAAGGTTGATTCTGTTAGATACCACCATACGGTATTACTTTATGTAAATTATGATGTATGAAACTCCGAGCCTTGCGGAGGGGACATTGCGGTGTTCGAGCATCAAGGTTAAGACAGTGAATAGAGGAATAGGGAAAAAGAAAAGTGGAATTTCGATAAGATTTCTCCATCCGAGATTGTTAGAAGCAAACCACGATGAACGAAGCTCCGGGCCTTGCGGGGAGAAGGGGGACACTTCGGTGTTGGAGCATCAAGGTGATATGTGAAACAAGTCTTTTGGAACAACACTGTGATGACGGTATTTATGTTCCATAAAGTATCATTACGGCGACGGTTAGTAGGCTCTATGGGGCGACACTGTGACGACAGTAAGGTCCTACTAGCTGACACCTTGAAAGATGTTAAATGAGTAAGACCATAGCTTGCTTATGGAAATCGGGGTAGTCTACCGGGATAGTAAACAAGGAGCAGCCCACTGGGTTAGTAAACATGAGAAAGCCATCGAAATGGGAAAACATGGGGAATCACATTACGTAAGTTCACGGATAGGGAGAGAATTTTCCTAGGACGATAATGAGTGACCCTAAGGGTAAGTTTATACTCAATTATGGGAAAAAAGAGAGAGACTCCTTAGGTAAGGAAGTCTACATAATGTATGACAAGACAGTTCTGCCAGGGAAGCTAGGAACCCCACATAGTTAAGCCTACCCAGAATAGGCTGCAACAGAATATAATAAAAAAAATTATGAATCAACATAGAGTCCGTCAATGCTGAGTAGGCTGATAAGAATATTATGGGAGAAAAAAAGGGTTGTTCAAGGCTGAATGGCCAAAAAGCCCAACGAAAGGTAATGGAAACAAGGGTTCTTCAGAACCATGAGAAAATAATATTGATCTTGCTGTTCAACTTATGGAAAAAATACCACGTGTGCGGGAGCATATTAATGGATGCACGAAAAGGACGAGTGCTATGGAGACCACATTATGATAATCTACCCACAAAAGAAAAGAGAATGTATCCTGGTAAGGACTTGCAATTACGATAATATTATGGGCTATATGGAGTATCGCCAAACGGAAAAATTAAATACATGAATTCAGAAAGTGGATCGGGCATATGAGGGGTGGGACTCCAGTAAGAAATTACGATTTCAGCGTGATCAGAGATTTAGGTCCACAAATGAGTGACTTAGAGCGCCAAGTCATGGGTTACAATAACTAAGTTCGCGAGATCTCCTAAGAAACCCAAAGAGTTTATTTTTAAACTAGAAAACTAAATTTTATAGACGATTTCTAAAGGATTATGTATGCATATACGTACATATCTCATTAAGTTTTTTTCGAACTTATAAGAATTTATGCTTGAATGCAGGTTACTAATTAACCGGACCAACCAAGAGGGACCAAGCCAGACGTAACAAAGTTAAGGGGTGCACAATAGCTATTCATGTATACAGATGGGCCCCTGTAGAGGCTCTGCCTCAGGGTATTAGTTGGTTCTATATGTTTTCGAATTTCCATCATGGATTTGTAAACAAATTGTTGGAAATAGAGCTCGTAAGAGTTTATCATCAGTTATGTACAAGTTGCACTAGTAATTAAATCATAAAATCTAAGTCGTTGATTATACATTTAAAATGGAAATTGAAAGTTTATTAAGCCTTTCAGGTTAGTCTATCATTTGGTACCCGGACCCGGCGATCGAGTTAGGTAAAGGGTGATTCAAATTGAGTGGTATCAGAGCGTCGGTTTAGTCAATCCTTTAGACATAAGAATTTGTGAAATAGGCCCTATATACATGTCAAAGTAGCTCTGGCTTAGTCCCTTAGACTATTTTATAGGACTAATGTAAATTTTAAATGTGTATGTAGATGTGCAAATTATAAAGCCAAAATTGGACATACTTTAGTTGTGGGTAAAATGAATAGGCAAGTATGAAAGACGGGGAAATGAAATAGAAAAAAATCTTTATTTAGAACAAAATGAGAGGTTTTTACAATATATACATGAATAATTAACTTTTCTTTAGAACGGATTCTCCGAGAGACTCAAGGTTGGATGCTTCTGAGTTTTAAGCATGGAAGAGTTCTCCAGATTCCCTCCATTCCCTCTAGAATTCCCTCAGCTCACTCTCGAAGGGCTGTAAACATTGAAGACAAGATCAACGTTGGTAAACTGGAGAAGGCAGCTGAAATTTACTTGACTTATGTTAAAGAGACTTGTAGCGACTTGCGTGTGTAGTACCAGATTAGCCCTTAACCTAGACAGAAAATGTTGAATGCCTTTTGGGTGTTCGCCTTGTACATTTCTAGTGCCTCTTCATTCTCCTTCTGGATGCGCTCTATATCAGCGAGGTGTTGTTGTTCAAGGGTCTTTAACTGGCAAACGCTCTCCTATAACTCATTTACTCAAGTTTCTAAGGATTGACATTGTGACTTGCATAAGGAGGCAGATTCTGAGAGTTCAGCAATTTGTTGAATAGAAATTTCATATGACAGCCGGAGCTGGGTAAGAGACTATTCGCTAAAAAGAAGGGCCCTTTTAGAGTCAGTCTATTTGGTCTCAGCTTTAGCACATGCCCTTTGGAGGGCCTAATTCATAAGGCTACTTTTCGTGGATAACATGGCAACGAAAATTGCCAACTCAAAGAGAATAGACTTGTGAATGCCAGAAGAATGGGAAGAAAGATAAGTGATCTCTCTTACTTTTGGGGACAATACCTTGCCCTAATGTTTTTGGACGACAAAGTGAGAGAAGGGATATTGGCCCACGTGGTTATGACATTGCCAGGATAAGAAATTTTAGACTTCTCTTTAAAGGGGAGCATGTGTCACACCCCAAATCTGATAGATCCGAGACTAAAGCGTATAAATGGTAAGTTATCCGTTTGGCATAGTATAATCTGCCAATTGATAGTTTCTAGCTTATAGAGTTTGGTGTAAAATATCTATCGTAGAAGTAATTAAATATTTTATATCAGGTTATTCTACTATTTAAGAAAAGAAATGGCAAGCTAATAGTAAGCTTGGTGTAAGTTACCGCCAAAAGTATAGTACGCCCCGTTTGCCTGAGCACTGTGCTAATTTGGTTTTGTAACGTGATCTGGTTAGGAGTCAATTGAATTGAATGGTCAAATAATATTTTTACAAGATTATCATTTATATTTCTCTTGAATTTTTTAGGCTATTTATTAGGACAAATTCTGGATACAATCAACACTTATCAAGTTTTACTAAGGGGAATTGGATATTTATATATTGTGAGAAGGGTTTGTCTGAAGGGTTTTTTCTTCCTTCAATATTACTTTTTAGTTCTTCTTCTTAAACTTATATGTTTTCTTCTCTTTGTTAAGCTCGAAGTTAAGGTTTTTAAATTAATCAGTAGATGTTCCACCTCCTATTGCTACTGTTGGTTTGAGAGAAATGTTCAAGTTTGGAACTACAAACTGTAGTCTAGGTGAGTATTAGGTGAGTCTCCGTCTTGGCTATTGCATGTAGACTGTTCAATTAAAAATACACGTGATGATAATATTTTGAACAACTGGTAAGTGTGTATGCAAAGTAATGTAAAGATTTTGCATGAGTAAGGACAATATGTGTAAGGTACTTTTGAGTAAGAAGTTAAATTGTAAGTTTGCCTAAGTGTCTGAAATGTTTATAAGGTGTGTTCTTGGATGCCTACATGGCATAATCTAGTTATCCACCTTTGTGGTGAGATCTGGGTAAGTTCTGAGATTTCTTTTAAGGATAATTCTATGATGAGGATCTAATACGTCCGAAGTTAACTTAGTTTGGTTAGTCTTGTGATGAAATTGAGCGAGTCTTAAAGAATGTTTCTTGAAAAAAAGTTTGTGTTTGTATTTCTAAAGAGGGAATCTGCCATAGTAGACTGCCAGTATACCATGTGGCCATATTCGTAATTATGAAAGGAATAAGTGTTCATTGGTCTGAGCTCATCTATGCTATGTAGGGTTGAAATATGAGTAATCTAGTATCTACCATATCTAAATAGTATCATTTCTTGTTCTGCGATTTTTTGGAATCTAAACCATTTTTCAATTTGGGTGTTCTTGTGTTATGTAACATAGATGCAGGGAATTCTTCTGAATGATTTGGAATGTTTCATTATTAGTATGAGTTTATTTTGGGGTTTGATTAAGGATACGATCTGATTGGTGGTCTGATAGTTGTTAAACCCAATAAGAGAATCCACCAAATGTAACATCAATTAGTAACTATTCGCCAAAGAATAGTATCTGGGAATAACCATTTCGTGAAAGATGTGAAACATTGCTTTGAATAGGAAATTCGTTGAAAGTGGGTTCTGTATAGATATTCTTTTGAGAAATATTTTGTGATCTAAGAATGATTAAGATCTGGATTGACTGGTAAGATCTGGAATTAGTCAAGGAGTGAAGTGAGAGTGACATTAAGTATGGAAGTTGGTATATAGGTATAGATCCAATACTATTAAAGAATTCGCCAAGATATAGTGTTAATCCAAACTTTTAAGATAAGGAATTCAATTAGAAAGGCTCCAAGGTATTTTGTATTTAAACTCATTAAGTTTTCATGAACTTACAAGTGTTTTGTTCATATTTCAGGTGTTGCTGTAAGAATGAGTACACGAGTTGGGTTATTATGTACACAGAGGACATTTTACGAATATGACGTATAGTACATTACGCTAAGAAGAGTCTGTCTTTAACGAACTTTTGTATTGTAATGTATTATAATATTTTGTTCTTAAGAGTGTTGTATTTCTAAATGTTTTATTTATTTCTTTTGTTCAGAAATATATATTAAAATAAGATGAAATATGTTATTAAAATGAGTATAAGCAGTTTGGTTAAATTTTATGCTAAGTGTGTTTATGTCGTAACACCCGATATCCGGGCTCGGTGATTTAAGTCGGGTTGAAGGTGTTATAGCATGAACGTAAGTGTCGAGAGGTGAAGGGAAGGGAGCTGAGGTAGCAGTAGAGGGGTCTGCAACAATGGCAGACTTAACATGAGGACATGTTGGGAAGTTTACCGTTAGAAAGGGAAAGTGGATTCTTCCTCTGGGAGAATAGGTTGTCTGCTCGGATCATGGTGGGACAACCTATTTCTGTTGCTCTCCCCAATTTTAGGGGACCCCTCTTCGAGTCTCGACTTTTTGCGGCTATTACTACTAGTATGCACCCTCGAATTAGTAACATTCATAGTTTGTTGTGTGCTTTCAAACAAGGCCTTTATCTCTGTGGCTTTGGGTTCAGACGTTATGTTAGATCTAGTGCCTTGAGTGTAATATTTTCTTCTAAGTACACTTGTAACTTTTCTGAACAAATTGATAAATAAAATTATTCATGAATTAAATTAATATACTTTGTATTATTGGTCTCACATGGTTTTTGCACGCAAAGTAAAATGAAAGCAAATGTTGCTCACTTGTTGTATAATGTTTAACTAATACTAAGTGGTATTATGTGGTAGGATCGAATACAAAAAGATAGCTTGTATAATTAGACAAACCTAAATACGTTCTTAGTCTAATCGAAAATGAGAAAACCGATTGAAAGACTAATATGTTGTCTCTATCAAGTCCAATTAGGGAGATGCCTAGTCTTAAGCATTGGAGCAGATGAGTCCTAAAAGATAAAAACATAGATGTGATTGATTGGATTGGAAGTACATCAAGAAAGACCCAAGCAGAATAGATCCTGAATCCATTTATGGATTTATTCACTTGTGACGTTTATAGTGTGACATACCTAAATCCTGAGCAGATGGCGGACTATGTGTGCATGACTTGTACACTTTGATTTAAGTAAAAGCTTGAGTTCAAATAGATAAGGAACTAAAATTTGATGCGTTGGGTGTATGACTTCTGTAGTATGTAGCGTCATTCAAAATAATAGAATTCATAGCCCAAAACATGGGTAAATGATATCCTCTCGTTGGCATTACATGGTTGATGTATTGGTTACCATAAGATATAATAGGATCATATTGGGAGAACAGATATTATCCCAAAGAGATCAAGGGTAACACATTTAGGGCAAGGTCATTGAACGAGAACTGAGTAGTTGCTTTTGTAATGGTATGTCATTGAGAAAGCTCAGTCATGATACTATAGTGAAATAACTTCATGACTAAATGAGTTTATAGTTATTAGGTGAAAAATTGAAACTTAATTATAAATCATTCGAGCCTCAACCATATATGTCCAATCGGTCCCTCCGCTAGCTCGTTGAAACCAGAATTGAATTGATTGTTTGTATAGAAATTAACAGAATGAATAGAAAATGAGAAATGAGAAACATTTAGAAATGATTATGGTTTTCTCCAAAATGGAGAAATGAAATCTTTTGGAAATGAATGTAGGTTTCCCAAAATGGTAATGGAAATGAAAATGAAATGGAAACTTGCAATCTTATATAAGATTATTTAAAAAATGATGGAAGAATGAGTTTATGTTTTTGGACTATTTTGAAGCCCAGAAATGAAAGTAAACCATTCGGTCATAGTGAACATGCTGAGTTGTGACATATTGAATGAATTTTCTCAAAATTTTACGAGGGGGAAAATCGTCAAAAATTTTAGTAGAGTAGAATTAGGATGAGAAAATTATTTAATTTGTAAATATTAAAGTTTATTTTGAGAAATATAAAAATTGAATCGGGTTGAATCATATTATAGAGTACTACGTCAAAAAGGCCCAAAAACTACTCGTAATTGGACTCGATGTGGGAAATGCCCAAAAACTCTCATATAACATGAATGGAGTGAAAAACCTAATAGAAATACATGGGTGAGTCGTTCACCCCTCTCCTACTTAAGTAGGATGTTGTTTTTCTATTTAAAATAAACTTCTACAACTCTGTAAGGGTTCTACCTTATCTTCCTATGAATAGATGACACTAGTAGAGCTATTTACATAACTTTTAAGAGGTTTTTATTCCGCTAAAAAATAGGGAGAATTTATTCTCAACTATTACATATATTTTTCTAGAATAAAAATTTTATTAGTTTCTATTATAGAAGAAAGAACTTTTGTTTTCACCCCAAAAAGAAAACTTTTTCTAGTTTTGCGTTTTGTTTCAATTAGTTCGAGCCTACACTCGAAGTAGTTTGTGGTGCGAGAATAGCGGAGAAGATCATTTGGTTGAAAGCTGGAAAACATCAAGGATCTTCTTATCCAAAAACACAGGTACGAATTTGATTAGGTTTTATTGCTGTAAATATCACAAACCAGGTCAATTTTCAAACTTTTGATTTCCCACCGTGTAAGAAAACCATTTTCAAACCGAATTTTTTTCTAACACATTAGCATTAAGGGCAATGAATGAGTAGGTCCTATGGGAGGAATAGCGAGACCAACAAATTTTTCAACTAAATCTCTATCTGATGTTTCACCAGTAGCTATAGAGTTTAGGTAAGCCGTAGGTGGGCTGGAATATTACAAACGGTGTAGAAAAATTAGTGGGCTCTCTCTATTTTCCAGCGAGTGCTCTAGCTAACTCACCATCAGCCCCAAATGATCATGCCTCTTCAACAGATTGAACCATTCTGGGGTTCAAGCCGAGATGGCGGCCTGAGGCTCGCTAACCATTTGGACTCTTTCCCTTCAATTAGTAGCCAAGGTTCTTTCAAAAGGTAACAAGCCTTTTTAACTCTAAATTTTGTCTTGGACTTAACCATTCAACTTGCATCACAATGATTTTAGTGTCCAAGGGTCGGGATAGACGGTAAGTAAAATTAGCAGGGAGCGACTACCTTGTGGAAAATCAAAACCATGGAAAAGTTTACTTTTCACCAGGATAAACTTTGTGTGGTTTAAACAAAGGTTTGGGCCCAATTTTTGAGAATTGGTTCACAACCCTAGAAAACGCTAAAGTAGATTATCCCAATTGAAGGCTCCTGTGTTAACACCTACAACTGATAGAAATAATGGAAGACACCAAGAAGGGGTAGTTCACTGTGGCTACTACAGTGTAGGCTGTACGCCATTAGTGTCCACCAAGATAGGCAGGACAATTGCCGTCCGCGCAATCCAATATTCAGTAAGGGCCGTGTTAAAAAATAGATGCAAGGGGAGAGTAGAGGGGTAGTATGAAACCATCATTGAAATTAGTTAGACCTCTCCCACCCGTAACTATCTCGAAATGGTAGGCGAAGTTAGGCAATCAGATGCCTCGAGCTGCCAAGTAATATACCATATCCTCTAGTGTGGTTAGGAAACGGTACAACGACATTCTCACGGAAGTACTAGTTATCTAGGACTATAGAATATCTTCATTTTTGACGATAACACTTTGAGTCTAGGGATAGGAGCCCCTGGCCCTTCCTCCTGATGCGGGTTCAATTTAAGACATAATAGTATAGTACATGATGAAAAAAACGAAGAGAAAAAAAAGGGATGTAGGGAAAAAATGCTTAGGGTTTGGGAGGAAACTCAAATAACAAAATACTTAGAAGGAAAAATTGATTTCATATGAAAGGAATACTTTCCTTTGTGCCTCGAATTAAATAAACCAGTGTCCATGAGAAGTTTGAATTCAGAGTAACCAACCGTTCATGTAACGTTTTGAAAGTCAGTGGTGTCAGGAAGTGTGGTTTCAGAACCTCAGTTTTGTAAACTGGATCCGCAAATATTTTTATAAAATATTTACGAAGTTATTATTTAAGTGAATTAAATTTCTATTAGCTAATTTCGCAGAATTAATGCTTAATTTAAGTAAAGGGACTAAATCACATAAGTGGTAAAAGTGTAATTTTCTAAAGAATTATAATTAGAACTTAAATAAGTGGATTAAAATAACAAATATACACTAAATTGCAATCATATGGCTGGTTAATGAATGTATTGGATATGTTATATTTCAAGCTCAATTTGGTTAGTTCAATTTAGTACTTTTATTGTAATTTTTATGTTTTTGGAATATCAGTACCTCGAGCTAGCTGACCTATGTTGTATTTTTCGTTATTGTTAAAATTTGAGGATGCTACTTGAATAGTTAAAATTTTAGGGACAAATTTGATAGATTTTTAGGTTAGACGTGAAAAAGGTCTAAATTATAAAGTTAATTATTGATTTTGTGCAATATGGACTAAAATGTAAAAATCATGAAATTTGTGCTATAATTAAAAAAAGGAAGTCCTACAGGGACTTGTGAATTCAACATAAAATTAGAGGGCTAAATTTGAAAGTTGTGTTAGACTCAGTTTTAGGGACTAAATTGAATAAAATGAAAAAGTGGCAGAAATTAGAAATTGATTGTGGAAATGGTTGTAATTTGATAATTTTATGCATTGTTTTTAATTCATAGCTAATGTCAACCCGAATTCCTCGAAAAAGAAACGAAAAGACAAAGTTGTTGACGAATAGCTTGGAGTTTCTATAATCCAAACTATTTCAATTGTTGCATTTATACATTGTGTTAATTGGTAAGTTTATAAGGTGACTTACTTCTTTGGAGTAATGTTGTGAAATGCTAAATTTGCATTGAATTGATGTGTTTGAATGATTAATGGTGACATGGGATTAAATTCTATAGTTTTAAAAATAATGTATATTGTATGTGAAATTGAATTCGATATGGAAATGAGACATGTTGTTATGCATATGAATGGATGGTTAAATTGGTGGATTCGTGATATGAAATTGAATAATTGGTTTATAAATTGAATTGAGAAAAATTGTTACCCTAGTAGCTATTTGGGGTTGTACAACTACGTGTCGAGGAGTGTTGGGTACCCCATTTATCGATTATACCAACCAGTACTGGGCACATTTATTTATTGGTCTTTACCGACCAGCTCAGGACACAATTCATTATTATGGGTTTATTTGTTAGGCACCGGGTGCCAATTTGGTTTATTTGTTGGATTGACATATTTGTTCGAGTTCGAGTCATGTTACTAGAGAATTAAAAATTAAAATTGAAACCATGATGGTGGAACGTTTGAGTTGAAGTTGATCATGAACTTAGAATGTATTCAATGGTATATGAAATGAAATCATCATGCTCTAACATTGGTAAAATGTGATGGTTTTGAGAAATGAGTAAATGATATATAGAAATTATTATGTTGCACTTCATTTTTTATGTTAACTTGTGCATTATTATGTTTTAGGTTGATATATAGAAATTGTTATGTTACACCTCATTATTTATGTTATTATTTATGTTAACTTGTGCATTATTATGTTTTAGATTAAATATTAATATTTGGATTATAAAAATACCATTGAGTTATACTCAACGTACAATTTTGTTTTCTGTGTGTAGGTGAGGTTAGGTACTTAAAGAATTGATTGTCGATCTAACATCTAGCGGTAATCCCAAACTCAAGTGTTGGTGTACTATTCTTTTTAGTGTTGCCATGTACCTAGGAATGTTATTATACTTATAAAGGTCATTATGTGTTTTGGTTGTAATTTTGAAGGCTATGTATATATGTTTATGTATGAGTGTGATGTTAATGGTATTGTTGTTGATGACTTGTTAGGTTGCTTTGTTTTTTTGCCTAATGTTCAAATAGATGAGATAATATAATGGTATGCATTGTGCTTTTATTGATGCTTGGATATGGAATGATGGAAGGTATACATTTAGGTTATGTTTAGGGATGTTTTGGTAAGTTAATGCTTAATATTGAAGATTGATTGAATGGTTAATTGGTGCTTGAAAAGTTGAAGTTGAGTATGTCATTTAGTGATTATTCAATTGGTATTTGTATGTTCTTTTGGTTGTGCATTGTGTAATGGAAATGGTTGAGGTGTCAATTTGGTTAGCTTAAAATGATGAATTAAGGTGTCAATTTTGACATATTAGTTATGCACATAAGATGGTGATTTGAAAGGATCTTGTGGGCTTGTTTTGATTTGCTTTTGAAGTGGTTCAATATGGTTTAAAAAGGGTGGCTTGTAGAGTAAGTGATTTATGTTAGAAATCTTGTTTTGAAAGGTAACTATAGGTTCACACGGTCTGAGACATGGCTTGTCACACAGCCATGTGCCATACACGGGCTAATGCACGTCTGTGTGGTCTATAAAAATTTAAGTGATTTTGGTGCACATAGGCACAGAGATTTACACGGTTTGTTCACACGGCCATGTGACCCATCCACAAGGCTATGTGACCCACTCACATGACCAAGCGACCTATCTCACACGGGCATGGCTCTTGTACATGGTTTAGTGACACGGTGTAATGGCTCAAAAGTCAGTAGTTTCAGAATTCTATTATCCAATGATAGAGTTAGTAAATATTATTTATTAATATTTATGAGGGTACTACAGTATTATACTGAATTTTGGTCTAATAATTTTGGTTATTTGGAAAGTTAGACAAGGTATAAGTGTATCAGTTCTAAAGTTTGTGATTTTGGAAATTGAGGTATCGGGACCTTGCTTCATAAACTAGACTCGTAAATATTTATATTAGAAGTGAATTGAATTTTAGTTGAATATTTTTGTTGAATTAGAGATAAATTAATGTACTGAGACTAAATTGTAAAAGTGTAAAAATGCAATTTTAAATATTCTTTAGTTAGAAAAGACTAAGGGATTTATGAAGCAATTAAACCACTATAAAATATTAGTGGACAGAGAATAATGGTTGTTGTTAAAAAATGTTATAAATTATATTTATAAAAAATAAAACATAACTTTAATAATAAAATAAAGTTAGTGGAAGAAAACCAAAATAATTAACAACAAAATGTTATAAATTATATTAATAAAGAAAACTAAACATAACTACAATAATATAATTAAGCTAGTGGAAGAAAACCAAGAAAAAGCTAGGGACGTAGGGCTAACGTTCTTCATTTTCAAATCCTAATTTGATTAATTCAATTTAGTAATTTTTTTTGTAATTTTTATATTTTCGGAATCTTAGAAGTTTAAGCTAGCCGATCCATGTTGTAACTTTTGGTATTGTTTAAGTTTGAAGATGTTACCATTGTTGAATAATTGAAGTTGGAGGTGTTATTTTGATATATTTTAAGTCAATTGGTGATTTTGTGCAATAGGGATTAAATTGCATAAATTTTGAAATTTTTGGTAGAAATGAAAAATATGAAGTTAAATTAGGCCTAGAGTAAAATAAAAATAAAAATTTGAGGCTTAATTTGAAAGTTATGCTAGTCCCGGTTTTAGAGACTAAATTGAATAAAATGCAAAAGTCACATAAATTAGAAATTGAATGTGGAGATGACTGTGTATTGATGATTTGGTGTATTTATGTTAATATGTAGCTAATGTCAACCTAAATTCCTCAAAAAAGAAAGGAAAAGATAAAGTCACTGACAAATAGCTCGGAGTTTACAGTTTGTGTTTCTATAACCCGAACTAGTAAATTGCTGCATATTGAACTGTTTGAGCATGGTAAGAACATAAGGTGAGACACTTTGTGTTTATGAGATGTACTGGATTGATTTGAATTGATTTATGTTCATGTGGACTAAATTGAATAGATGTGGAAAATGTGTATATTTATATAAAGATGAAATTTAATACATTTTGAATTGATCAATGCTGTCATATGTTTGAATAAATGATGGAAACAGAAGGGTTATATTTGGAATGTTGATGTTGGGTAAGTTCTCAAAAATTCAAGTGATTGAAAGATCTATAAGAGATGTGAAATTGATATTGAAACGACAAATGGTTAGTAAATGGAAGTGATATGTGAAAAGGAATGCATATTTGTAGTATGTGTTGATACAATGTTAGACATGTTTATTAACTACTAGAAGTTGTTGGACAAGTTAAGATATTGCTAAGTTATAAATTTTTTGATCAGAGAATATGAGAAAAAGTTAAATGACATTAAATTGCATAACATCATGCATTTTCAACTTATGTTACTCAAATATCTTATGTTATGTTATAGTGTTTGGATTATAAAAATACAACTGAGTTATACTTAGCGTAAGATTTTATTTTCTGTGCACAATTTAGGTACTCCTTGATTCGGTCGTCAACTTCATCATCCAACGACAATCCCGGACTCAAGAGTTGGTGATGTATTCATTTTGGTCTTGGCATGTTCCTAGGATGTCTAATGGTTATAATGAATATGGAGTATTTTGGTTGGCATTTTGGAATTTATGTATATAAATGTATATGTATGTGTTGGAAATAGTTATGTTGTTGTTATCTTGTTAGGTAACTTGGAATATATGTTTAATATTTTAATGATCGAAAAAATGATATGTTAGGTGATATGCTTTAACAGATGCTTGGTTACAGAATGATGATTTGGTAAGTTTGGTGATTAAACATGAGATTGTTTGAATGGTCGTTTGATTTTTGATTTGATGATACTGAAAGTGTCATTTAAGGTCTATTGAAGTGGTATACATATATAAGTGCTCTTTTGGTTGTTCGTAAAAAGGTTGAACTTGTTAAGGTGCCATAAAGGCATATTGGTTAGGTATTAGGTTGATTGTTAAAGTGATAATTTTTGACATGTTGGAAATGAATAGGTAAGTCTTAAGTTGATGATTTTATGTTTATAATTGTGTTTAAGAGGTACCATTTGAGTTTAGGTGATTTTGGCATGAAATGAACATTTTAAAGATGGAATTTTACCATTTCTAGGCTTAAGTATCGATATTTTGGCATATGGTATCGATACTTGACCATATGTATAGTTTTAAAACAAACAAAATGCCAAAATGGTATCGATATATATATGAGTATCGATACTTTTCATTACGTATTGATACCCAGTAAATAAATATCGATACCAACTCTAAGATTTTGAAATTTTACAATCAAATCTCGTTCATGCTTGGATTTCACATTTAGGTCCAAATAGATCTCAATTTTACTATATTTCTAAGGCATGTGAATTGTAATTATATAAATTGTATACAAGTTGAATTATTTGACAAAATTTTCCCCGACAATGAATGTAACATCCCGTTATTCGGATCCAGTGATTTGGTCGGGTAAAGGGTGTTACACACGACCGTATGGTTCATCACACACGAGCTAAGCTTTCACACATGGCCAATGGACACAATTGTGTGATCCCTATTTTCAAATTTTTCTCAACATTTTGTTTTTGATTCAATTTGATCCTTGTTTATTACCAAATTGTTTTTAAGCTTCTGTATACTTAATATTTACATGAAATAGGTTGAACAATGTATTTATACATACTTGTATGTGATTATTAAAGAATTTCATTAATAAATTGTATGAAATTGTTTGGTTATTATTCGTAGCATCTCATTACTTGGGTCCAACGACCTATATTTGAGAGTTGTTGACAAAGGGAAGGGTTTTTCCTAAAACCATCCTAAATCAAACAGCACGAAAGCGTACTATAGAAAGAGTAATTGTTAGCATCCACAAGAAAGGATATGCTCACATAAGATCGGTTAAGTAACCTATCCTGGGGGAAACATCTGACACCACCAGTACACCATAAGCCCCATTAGGTCACCATTGGATTGTCTTTAAACTCATTGCCCGCTACAGAAAGAGTATGAGCGAACCCACTTCTAAAGCGGTATAGATTGGGGGCTACTGTTAGGATAGTGTCAAAGCAACGGGGACTAGTGAAAGTGACCTCCTTTAAGTTGTGAAAGGAATATAAACATAATCTACCTTTAAATTTTACTTCAAGAGGAAATTTTGAGGACAAAATTTTCCTTGAGGTTAGGGAGTTGTAACACCCGAGTATCTCTATTGACCCGAAATCTAAGAAAAATTAAGACTTAATTAAAAGAATTAGTAAATTATCGGACTCCACCGAGGAATTTAGAAATTTTAATGGCCAAATTTTGATTTGGTTGGATCTTAGTTCTGGTTCAATTAAGATGGAATTGGTTGGTTCCATGGTGGGAGACAAAATGGTTAAGGATGAAGGGTTGAGATGGTCGATGAAGACCGTACCTTAGGAGTATATTTATGTGTGAGAAGATAGGATTCTCTCAATTTTGTTTACAAATGTTATTCTTCCCATAACATTATCTTCTTTAAACGTACCGGAGAGGAAGAGCATGCAGTAGAAAAGAACTTTGCATGTCGCAACAAATGAAAGAAATAAAGTCTGCTAATATAGAAATTTAGAAACTGGTAAGTTTCCTTACCTCTTTGTACTTATGGATGGAAGGAAGGGTGAAACATTAATTCTTAAAAGCTTCTACATAATTTTGGATTTTTGGTTTTAAATAGGTTGAACACTTTTAGTTTGACCAATAAATGGTTGTCATGCTTAGCTACCAGGATAAAGAATGCTCTGGCGTTTGGACAAGCTAAGTTGTTAAGGATAAGGGAATTCAAGTGAGTTTATGCATTCCATTCCTAGAATGATTAGTAGCTAGTTTAACTCTGTGACAAGTACTGTGATGATAAAAGGGTAAGCATGTAAGAAATTTGCTTGGTGAATGGGTATCTGCCAAAATAATTCAATATATGTATCATGTTTTATGTGAAATGCATGTATTGTATGATGTTAATGGTGGGAAATGTCAATGGGTTAGATGAAGTTAGGTTTGGGAAGGGGTGATTCTATTAGATACCACCATATGATATTTCTATATGCAAATTGTGATGTGCGAAGCCTAAAGCCTTGCGGAGGAGACACTGTGACATTCTAGCTTCAAGGTTAGGACGATGAATGGAGGAATAAGTGGAGGAATAGGGAAAAAGGAAAGTGGAATTCGAATAAGATATTGTCATCCATGATTACTGGGAGCAAACTGCGAGGAGTGAAGCTTTGGGCCTTGTAGGGGGACACTTCGGTGTTCGAGAATCAAGGTGATATGTAAAATAGGTCCTTCGGGATGACACTGTGACGATGATATTTAAGTTCCATCGAGTATAACTGTGACGGCAGTGAGTAGGCTCTTTGGGGCGACACCGCAACAGTAATAAGGTCCTATGGGCCGACACCTGAAAAGAGGTTAAATGAGTAAGACCGTAACTCGACTATTGCAATTGGGTTAGTCCATCGGGATAGTAAATATGGAATAGTCCAAAGGGACAAAAAACATGGGGTCGTCCATCGGAATAGTAAACGGGGAAGCCACCAAAATGTAAAAACATGGGGAATCACATTAGGAAAGTTCATGGATCGGGAGAGAATTTGCCTAGGACGATAATGAGTGAGACTAGGGGTAAGTTTATACCCAATTATGGGAAAACAGGGACAAACTCCTTAGGTAAAGAGGTTTACATAATGTATTACTAGACAAGAGAATTAAATACGAGAATTCAGGAAGTGGGTCAGACATATGAGGGGTGGGACCTCGATAAGAAATTACGATTTCAGTGTGATAAGGGATCTAAGTCAACAAATGAGTGACTTAGAGTGTCAAGTCATGGGTTACGACAACTAAGTTCGTGAGATCTCCTAAGAAACCTAGAGAGTTTATTTCTTAACAAGAAAACTAATTTTCATAGACAATTTCTAAAGGATTCCGTATGCATGTACGTACAGATCACTTTAAGTTCTTTCGAACTTATAAGAATTTCTACTTGAATGTAGGTTAACTAATTACCTGAATCGACCAAGAGGGACCAAGCCAGACACAACAAAGTTTAGGGGTGCATGGTAGATGTTCACGTATTTAGAGGGGCACCCGTAGAGACTCTGCCTCAAGGTATAATTTTGCTAGATATAGTTTCGAATTTCCATCCTAGATTTGTAACCAAATTGTTGGAAGCAAAGCTCTTAAGAGTCTATAATCAGCTATGTACAAGTTTCATTAGCATTTAAATTGCAAAATATAAGTCGTTGATTATGCATTTAAATTGGAAACCAAAAGTTTATTAAGCCCTTCGGGTTAATGTAGCATTTGGTACCCAAAACCAACGATCGGGTCAGGTTAAGGGTTTTACACAATGCCTACACCATTTTTAAAAATTAACTTTTTAATCAACAATTTTTTTAGAAAAAAAAACAATTTGACACTTTTTGATAGGTTAATAGTCAAATTGAGTTCAAAAAAGAATAATGGCCAAATTGAGAAAAGATGTAAATATTGACAGCTAAATTTGACATTATGCCTTTTATAAACGAAACAGTTATATATATAAGAAGAATTCTGTTATTTAAATTTTGTTAAAGGACCAAAAGCGTCCTCAATAAAAAATCAATCGAGTCTTTATGAAAGAAATACACTAAATTAAGCCTTTAGTGACCAAAAAAACTGTTAGTAGAAACAGTCAGTTGATTAGTTTGACCATTAGTCACACTGACATAACTGACAGAAGCCACTAGAAGTTGCCACTTGGTAGTATGTTGGCGCCCACGCCAGAAAAAATAAAATATATGTAAAAAATAAAATATTTTTAAAAAATTAATTCAAATGTGCATATAAATTGAATATGGACAAATGATTGTTTAGAATCTAGACAACCATTTGTCCAAATTCATTCTTGATGAGTTCCAAACTAAAAAGAATTAAAAATATTAAAATTCTTAAATATTATACAATAAAATATTATTTAAATTTTTTTAAAGAAGCTAATAAAAATTATGTTTAGACTGCACTGGACAAATAGCTATCCAAATTCATTCTAGATGACTTCAAAATTATAAAAAGTTAAAATTTATAAAATTTAATAAAAAGTAGATAAAATTTAAAATGTAAAAAATAATTTTTTAATGTTTTTAAAATTTATTTGAATTTTTATAATTATAAAACCTTTTGTTGTTATTCAATACATTATCAATTCTAATTTTTTAGAAATTGTTTTAAAATTTTTATGCTTTCTCCTGAAATTTTTAATTATAATATTGAAAAATACTTGACATAAGATTATTAGTTTCTTACATATATATAATTGTTAACTATATAAAATTGACTTAAAAGTAATTATGTATATACACTAAGAATAAATAGTACTTTTTGAGCTTTTACTCATTTACTTTTTTATATTTTTATAGTTTTTATAATTATTAATATTTTTATGATTTTCAAATTGTTTTAGTTTTGCACTCATCCAAAATGAATATGAACAAATGTTTGTTCAAGTTCAAATGACTCTAGACAATTATTTGTCCTGATTTATTCTATATGGACATTTTTTCTTATTATTTAAATTTTTAAAAATAGTTTTAAATTTTTTGCTGATGTGACATGCCACATAAGCATACTCACATCAACACATTATCACACGGCAGTTTTTAGTGGTTTCCACCAGCCACATTAGCATGGTTAACGGTTAGACTAGTCAATTCTCGTTTTTCGTTAATGGAGGGGGCCAATTGATTTATTTTGAGTCATTCAAGGCTCAATCGGGTGCACTTTTTTTCACAAGGGCTCAAACAGTTTTTTTTAAAAATTTTCATTTAGGGTTTTTTTTGACCCTTGAGCCTTTAATTTTTATAGTTGTATTTTTTATAAAAATATTATCAGCCCCATTTAAGACCATTTTTAAAAACTACTTTTAAAAAATCATATCTCCTTTTAAAAATTACAATTAACTTTTAAAAAAGAACTATTATAAATATTATCTAAGAGTGTGTTCGGATGGAGAACTTTAAAATTTTGGAGATTTTTAAAATAATAACATTTAAAAAAAATTATCTTGTTGTTCCCAATTAGACCACACTTGTTACAATGTCTTATCTAACATCTTGTGTTTTTAAACTTCTTTGCTTCATCCTTAGCCTTTCTTCTCTTTTTCTTTGGCCTTCTAGGTAGTCTTTTAACTAGAAGAGGTTGAATTGGATTCGATGATTTTCTCCAGAATTTCTTCCCTTTAACAAGCTACAATACATTATTATATGTTGCCAAGTATTTCTTTTTTACTGTATGACCACCCCTCACTGTTCTTGCAGACCATCAGGGAAATCAACACTAAAACAACAATCAATCAAATACTAAGTGCGGTGTTTGCATGTGTGATAGGCCAGTTGTAATATTTATAGTGTTACAATGGAACATCAGAGTATTCCAAGGATCAAACCCAAGAAAATCAGTGATTTAGTGATTCCTATTCAAGAAGCATGCAAGAATGGAGTCTAAGTAGTTACTCACTAATTTCTATATTTTGAAAAAGCATTAATTATCTAAGACAGAAATGGGCTAAATTATAAATAAAACAAAATATAAAACTACCAAATACGATAACAGGAAGCAGTTGGTTGATTTCCATGTGGTTGGTTAAATTTCAAATTAGGGATCTAAACTGCTATTACTCTTAAATTGGTTCCCTTTTCCTTTTGGTCTCCATTTTACCAACTTAGACAAATTAGTCCGATTTATCTCTCAACCTCACCTGACTAACTCGAGACTAATAAATTGCTGCCCAATAAGATTACCTCTCGGTCTCACTTATCTTGATTTCCTCTTAGGGGTGTCAATCCTAAATTTTAAAGTTTATTAAATCTATTTAGTTTTGCGATTTAGTCCCCGAACCCAAAAACTAATCAAACAACATTTTAATCAACCAACCACCCAGGGTTTAGTTACCCATTACCATATGTAAACTAAGAAACATCAAATAAGCAAACATAACCATAAACAAGGTCATTAAAGCTATGATTTTTAGGTGATAAAAATAAAACCAGTTGAATGGATATTAAACTAATGATTGAAAGGTGATTACAATGAGGTTTAAGGTACTAAACAGGTAAATAAAACTAAACGAAAGTAAAAACTAACTTAATTAACTACCATTAAAACTAAGAAGAACAAGAAAATGTGCAGCAAAAGTAAACCCTAAGCTATAGAAAAGAAAACTACCTAAACCTAAACTAAAAGTTGAAAAGAAACCCTAAAACTAAAAGGTTTCTAACCTAAACTACAACCTCCCTTTCTTCAACCAATTTTTGGCTTTTTAAAGCTAATTACAACCTAAGTTTTAATGACCAAAATGCACCTACACGTTTAATTTTGATTGGTGCTTCGGTTGGACAAGAAATACCCTTGATGTCATTTTTTGTCCCCTCATGATAGTGATATCGCGATACCCAGGATTGGTTATCGCAATATCGTCAACAGTCTCAAAATGGGGGTCTTTCTTGGGAGCTAGGTATCGCAATACCACTGTAGGTGGTCTTCATTTCAGGCCTGTTGGAGGTGTCATGACATCCATGCTTTGATTTCGCGATACCCTTTTCCTTTGTGATGTTTTTGCACAATTTCAGGCCACTGTCGAGTCCGTACAACACTCAATCGATTGTTAGGGTCCAAATGGTGCATTTGGACAATTTGGATCTCAAAATGAGCATAAAACAAACTGTTTCATTTATTAAGGTGAATAATGAAAACTAACTAAAAACATAACAAAAACATAGAAATTTCTTAAAAACAAACTCGTAAAGTGTCATGAGGAGCCTAATTTGACATATCAAATTACAACAGATAATTGTAACAAGGAGAAACATACTCATTGGGCCTCCGATTTTCCTTGTACATGACACATATAGTACGCTAACAAGGAATGTCAGTCAGTTCCTAAGATCTACATGTACACCTCAACTGTTTCAAATTAATAGTATGCTGGTCTCAACTATGATGCACCTTAAAGTTGCCATCTCCTGTAAACCAATCTACAATGAGTACTTTGTTCCATTTCTTTTCTAATTTTTCAATTGCCTTTGGAGATATGTGTCCTCCATTGTTAAACCCAAGACCTCTTCACATGTATTATAGTCATGACCAATATTCTAATTTCATCTAGCATGTTGATTAAGGCTTACACCTTGCATCCAGAATAGAGGCATTGAATACCTTTACCATATTATTATCTATGACGTCACACTTGGATACACGAAAGAAGTAGGCTTTTGTCTAATGCTCAACAAGATTCTCTAATAAGTCATTTGTAGCTTTTTCCCTCATTGCTTCCAACTTCTTCAGGTTGTCCTCAAAGTCTTCAAAAAAGGTTGATCTAACACAATCTGAAAAGCTAATTTTCCAGTTCAAGCATTTCCACTTCTTTTTCCAGGTTGCATAGATGTGTCTAGCATATAATCTATGCTCGCTATTAAAGTATTTCTCAGGCAACACTTTAACTAAATGTAACACGCTCTTACCCAACTCGATCACAGGGTCTAAGTAGTAGGATGTCACATTCGTTGCTGAAGCAATTACGAATACAAACAATCTAATTCATAACACAATTCATGTAAACATAAGCATTTTAGTATAAAAGCATGATTGATAGCACTAGAAAGAACATAGGTTTTCCTCCTTGCTTATTGGTTAAATTGTTCCCATTTAGTTATCCTTAGCATATATTTTAGCATTTTCAGTTTAGTTAAATGCATTTATAACTCAGTGAATCCTAGCCTATTTTATCCTTAATTTTTCTATCTTTTTACATTAATGTCGTTGCATGAGTTAATTCCAGATTGCATCCAGAATTGTCGCCCCACCTGACAGTTGTCTGGATAAGAAGTAAAAGTGTGTAAGCTGTCCAGACTGGTATAACCAACCTATACGTACAAAAACCGAATAATTCTAAGGAAATGACACCTATATTGGAGGGGAACATAAAAGGCTGACGTGAGAAGAAAAAAGTAGTTTAGGAAAACTTTTTCTTAACCATCATCTTTTTCATCCTACCTTGAAGCTTGTGGCTATGGCAGCTTAAGCCTCTCACGGGTGAGCCAACGTGAAAATTGGTGCAGATTAGCTTCTGACGAGGAGAACTAAGTGTGAGACAAGAGGGAATAGAGAGATTCAGTCGAGTTGTCAAGGAATAGTATTCTCCACTCGGTTCTTTCTTATTTCTTTCTAAATGCTGGTGATTACTCTTGGTTTTCTGTTTGTATGGAAGCACACATGAATTCTTGGTTAAATGTTATCTTATTCAATCTTGCTTTTATTGTTTAATCTTAGGGTTTGAATGTTTCTTAACACGGAAGTGTTATTGCAGTCACTGACACTGGAAAGTGCAGTGACAGTTCGAGCTAACAAGTATTACAAAGGAAGTTAAGTGAGGATTAGAGGAATTTAGTCCACTTGTTCTTAATAGTTCCATATTGCCATCATTGGAAGGTGGGGTCAATATGCATGTTTAAGTCTCAGATTAGATAGAGGAGTGACACTTGGTAAGATATACATTAAAATTTATTGCCTCGACAATCACCTATCCTTTTATACCTTGTGAGCACTTAGTATTTTGCTGAAGATTCATGTTGGGGATCCCAGTTTATCATTATCATATTTTATTTTATTGTTTTCAAGTTATTGCTCCGACAACTATCCTCACAATTTATCTCGTTTCTATCTAGGTATTGCACCAACATTAATAGACAAAAGACAACCATCACCGTGGGATCGATATCCGATAGACTCACATCTGTCTACTATACTTGCGTTGACAGTGTACGCTTGCACATTATTGTTGTGACGTTAAAAAGTCGATCAAGTTTTTTTGTGTCATTACCGGGGATGGCATTTGTTTGATGTTTATTATTGTTTTTGTGTGTTTTTTCACTTTATTTTCCTTATATAATATTTAGTATTCACTAACTGGTTTTTCTTTATTGCTATTTCTTCAACTTCATTTTAGGTGTTTTATGACCCAAAGCAAGTTAGATTTTCGTGCCGATTTTGATCCAGAAATTGAACGAACTGTTTAGAGTAGACTTCGAGAACAAAGAAATATGGCTATACCACGGGACAATGCAGCCATACCCCCGATGCAACAGCAAAATGTTAATAACCCATTGTTGTCGCAAGATGCTCACATACAAAATAGGACTATACGAGATTTTATAGTACCTGTCTTGGATGATTTACAACTGGGAGTTGTAAGGCCAACAATCCAAGTTGTGAATTTTGAATTCAAGCTAATAATGTTTCAAAAGCTGAATTCTAATGGACAATATGCTGGATTGCCACATGAAGATGCAAGAGAACATCTTAAATCCTTTTTATTGATTTGTGCTTCCTTTAGTCAACAAGGTGTTCTTGATGATGCCTTGATGATGCAATTATTTCCTTATTCCCTACAGGGAAGAGCCCATACTTGGTTTTTCTGGGTTAACTTCCGGATCAATTACTTCTTGGAATGCACTAGCAACATAGTTTGTTTTGCAATTTAACCTGCCAATAATGAATGCTCGTCTTCGAGATGATATTACTACTTATCTTCAGCTGGATGATGAAAAGCTTCACACCACATGGGCACGCTATAAGTCTTTACTTCGACGTTGTCCCATGCATGACATTCAACCATAAACACAAACTGAGATTTTTTATAATGGGCTGAATTCACATACAAGGAATCTTGTCGACGCATCAGCCAATGGACCTCTACTGGATTGTACTTATAATGATGCTGTGAGAATTCTTGAGAGAATTGCTTAGAATGATTATCAATACCCTATCTCCAAAGCTGCACAATTAAGAACTACTCCGGGAGTTATTGAATTAGATGCAATAACTGCACTAAGTGTTCAAGTTTCTTCTCCAATAAGCATGATTAAAAATATGCAAAGAACTAGTGGCGTTGCACCTATACAAGTCGCTCAGCAAGTTGATGTTCCTACTTTTTGTTGTGAGATTTGTAGTGACAACCATAGCTATGAAGATTGTCCACGACATGCAGAGAATGCTTGTTATATTAGTAACATCTGCAATAATTCTTATGGTAACTCTTACAAGAACACTACACGCAACCAACAGTTTTGGGGAACTCAGAATGTTGGACAAAATGCTACGACATTCAGATATGGGAATACATATACTCGGGGAAATTATAATCCAAGACAAGGGAATTGCAATCAACAACATCAGAACTACAATCAGCACACTCAGATGTATCTACAATAAGGCCAAACACATCCACACCAAAATCTGATGCAACCATAACACTCTTCTATACCGAAACAACATGTTCAAGGACATCGACAGCAATCGTACACTCAAGCTTCTACTTCTGACCCGTTAGCAACTCTTGAGGCATTAATGCGAGAGTATATTACTCGCACGGGAGCTATCGTACAAGGGAATTCATCTTCCATTCGAGCATTGGAGGTACAATTAGGACAACTTGTTTCAAAATTGAATACTCAACCACCAGGTTCATTACCTACTGACACGGATATTCCCAATTCGAGGGGGAAAGAACATTGTAGGGATATCACTCTTAGGAGTGGTAAAAAAACTGGGGAACCATTTATAGACTCTACTGTAGCACCTCAAAATATGGATGGAATGATAACTGGTGACCTTTGAAACTGTCAGTAGACAAAGAATTTCCATAATTTGTCACTCATATGCCTAATGTCTGACCTTTGAAACTGTCAACACAATCAAAGGTGTCAACGTAAGTAGATGTATCTCTACCTTTACCTTTCCCACAAAGATTCAGGAAGAGAGCATAACAAGCAGTATCAGCAGTTTTTGGACACACTAAAGCAACTACATATCAATATTCCTTTTAGTAGACGCTTTGGTACAAACTCTAAGTTATGGGAAATTTATGAAAGACTTCTTGTCCAAGAAGAAGAAGCTTACTGATATTGAAACTATTGCGCTCATAGAAGGCTGTAGTGCTATTTTGATAAACAAGTTGCCCCCTAAATTGAATGATCTTGGGAGCTTTACCATCCCATGTTCAATTGGCAATAATTATTTGGGCAAGGCTTTATGCGACTTGGGAGCTAGCATTAACCTAATGACAGCATCTACTTTCAGAAAGTTGGGAATTGGTCACATGAAATCTATTGCAGTGACATTACAACTAGCCAATCGATCCTTGGCTCAACCTGAAGCACAAATCAAAGATGTCTTAGTTCGTATGGATAAATTCATTTTCCTGCTGATTTTATCATATTTGACTGCAATGAAGGCAAAGAGGTTCCCGTAATCTTGGGACTACCATTTTTAGCCACCAACTAAACTATTATTGATGTTTACAAAGGTGAACTAACCATGTGACTTAATGATGAGCAAGTCACCTTCAGTGTTTTTGAATCTATTCAATTTTTAGCCAATTGAATGTTGCCACAAAGAAGAATCACTTCCCACTTCCTTTCATTGACCAAATGCTAGATCGGCTTACTAGAAAGGCCTATTATTACTTTTTAAACGGCTATTCTAGGTACAATCAGCTTGCTAATGCACCGGAGTATCAGAAGAAAACAACCTTCACCTGCCCCTTTGGTACTTTCACTTTTTGCCATATGCCTTTTGGTCTTTGCAACGCACCAGCCACATTTCAAAGGTGCATGATGACAATATTCTTAGATATGATCGAATACTCTTTAGAGGTTTTTATGGATGATTTCTCAGTCTATGGGAATGATTTTGATCATTACGCTGACATTTTGGATAAAGTATTGAAGCGATGTGAGGACACACATCTTGTCCCGAATTGGGAAAAATGTCATTTCATGGTAACTGAAGGCATTGTGTTAAGCCATCACATCTCTAGTCAAGGCATTCAAGTAGACAAAGCTAAGGTGGAAATCATTGAGAAATTACCTCTACCAACCAACGTGAAAGGTATTCGTAGTTTTCGTGGACATGCAGGGTTTTACAGAAAGTTTATTAGCAATTCTTCAAAAATTGCAAAGCCCTTATGCTTATTGCTGAAACATAATCAAAAATTCTTCTTTGACGATGCATGCCTAGATGCCTTTATTCAGTTAAAAAAGCAGCTAGTGAATGCACCCATTGTTGTTGCACCAGATTGGTCTCAACCTTTTGAAGTTATGTGCGGTGCAAGTGAATTTGCTGTGGGTGAGGTTCTAGCACAACGAAAGGGAAAAATATTTCACGCCATCTATTATGTTAGCAAAACTCTTACAGAGGTTTAATTCAATTATACCACCACAGAGAAAGAATTGTTGGCTGTAGACTTTACTTTTGACAAGTTTCATTCTTATCTTGTCGGTGCAAAGGTTAGTGTATTCATTGATCACTCGGCGTTGAGATATCTCTTTACAAAAAAGGATGCAAAACCAAGATTGATACGCTAGATATTACTGTTGTAAGAATTTGACATCAAGATAAAAGACCGTAAGGGTTCATAAATCAAGTTGCAAACCATCTGTTTCAATTGGAAGTTGGCAGCGAAGATGAAAACATACTTTAAATTGTCGATGCATTCCTAGATGATAAGTTATTTGTTGTAGATGCAACTTCTTGGTATGCGGATTTTGTTAATTATCTAATGTGTGAAAAACTCCCATTGGGTGTCACAGGCCATAAAAAAAAAGATTTCTTCATGACGTATTGAAGTATCATTGGAACGAGCCGTATTTATCCAAGGTATGCAATGACAACATCATTTGACGTTGTGTTTTAGAAGAGGAGATGCTTACAATCCTGAAGCATTGTCATGATGCTCCTTATGGAGGTCATTTCGATGGTATGAGAACTGCTACTAAAGTTATCTAACCAGGATCTGCTAGTCGTCATTATTCAAAGACACCCAAAATTTTGTGAATCAATGCGATAGGTGTAGCTTAACGGTTTTATATCTCGACGCAATGAAATGTTAGAGGTTGAATTATTCGATGTTTGGGGTATGGATTTTATGGGATCGTTTTTGAGTTCATTTGGAAATCTTTATATATTAGTAGCTGTTGACTACGTCTCGAAGTGGGTTGAAGCTGTTGCAGTCCCAAAGGATGATGCAAAGATAGTGCTAAAATTTTTTCACAAGCATATACTCACCCGATTCGGCACACCAAAGGCATTGATTAGTGATCAGGGCACACATTTTCATTGCAACCAAGTAGCAACTGCACTGAAGAGATATGAGTTAGTCATAGAATGGCTACTACTTATCATCCACAAACCAATGGACAAGTCGAAGTATCAAATCGACAAATTAAGAACATTCTTGAGAATGTTATAAATCCTTCGAGAAAAGATTGGTCTTTCTGATTGGATGACTCTTTATAGGCATTGCAGAAGCATACAAAACGTATAAGGTAAGTCTCTATGTTTAGAGTTTACACGATCATTTCACTCAACACTCATTTATATTACCCAACTTTGGTCTAGGTAACCTAACCCTATCGGTGTCTAGCTACCTTAAGACTTATTGAGCATTCATCAATACTCAAGCATTTAAACAAAAACAACTATCGGGTAAGGAAGTAATATGAACCATATTAATCCATAAACATTAATCGAAGTTAAAAAATCATCTAAAAAAATTCAAGAATAGAATCATCAATATCTCAAAATATCATTTTAGAATAGAAGAACTGAAACAAAATGTAGAGGAAGAAATCTGGGTTTCTAAACACAAATCCCCCAACTCGGCATCGTGTTGCTCATTTTCACCAAAGTTCACAATTAGCTCAACTTGCCCTTCTTGCCAAAATAAGACCTTTGTCCAAGCTCAAAAATTCTGTCATTTTTCTCTCTTCTTTTTCTCTTCCCTTTTTATTGCCTTTTATACTTAGGTTGTCCTCTAGAGTAAAAGGCATCAGCCAATGATTGCTTTTCCCCTAATTTTGAGGTGAATATTCTTCATTACACGTGCATGGGGTGACCAAATGCTAAGTGCTCTCATAGCTGACTAGGTGTTTTTCGTTTTTTGCACCAGTATTGTCATTGCAACCTCTCATAATGCCTCGACAAACCTCCATCCTCTACTATCCTTCTACCTTAAACCTGTCATTCAACCACAGCAAGACCTTTCCACAAGCAATTAAAAGTAAATATGCAACAAAGTAATGACCATCTCATGTTCTTAGATGCACTGCTCGATTGATTAGAAATGATCATGCAATTACCTAAAATGAAGCTAATTTTAATTAAGTACCAGTAACTAGTTAGGTTTAAAAGTATGAATTATAACTCTTTCAAGAGTTATACACCCCTAAACCTGAATTATTGCTTGTCCTCATGTAATGAAATGCAACCTAACAACTAATGCATGTTGTAATGCACTTCATTGCCTATACTTTCACTATCGAGTTGATTAAACATGGCCAATTTTCAGTCTTCAGAATACCCTGCACTTAAGAATATGTGCAATCTGTCCAAGAAAAAGTGTTGAGCCATGATCTAGCACAATCTCTTAAAGAATAGGGAAAAATTTGACTTTTAAGGCACCTTTAGGGACACCTTACAGTATGAAAGAATCACAAATCTCTCAAGTGCAATATGGGATTGTTAGTTGGCAAACCACCAAATTGACCAATTAATTAAAGCATCTGAAACATTATAGGTTTCAATTCAAAGTGGGGAGCTTGAATTTGTGGCCTGACATTTCAGGATTTAGGTTATCTAAGATAGGCACTACATGCTCTTGAATTGGCCTATCCCGATCATCAAGCATCTGAGCAACAAGAGGATTAACATTCGGAGCTCCTAGATTAAGTTGCTCATTCATAGTAGGTGGATTGTTACCATCTTGATTCATTGCTTTTTGTCCTCTTCTCCTTCTTAGCAATGTCCTTTCAATTTCTGGACCTAAAGGATAGAGCCCTTCAGTAGGAGTTCCTCTACGCATACAGCTACTAATAGACCTATTGAGTTCACGAAACAAAAAAATTAGCAACTGAAACTATAAAAATTGTAATAACAAACCCGATCATCAAACATCTGAGCAACAAGAGGATTAACATTCGGAGCTCCTAGATTAAGTTGCTCATTCATAGTAGGTGGATTGTTACCATCTTGATTCATTGCTTTTTGTTCTCTTCTCCTTCTTAGCAATTTCCTTTCAATTTCTGGATCTAAAGGATAGAGGCCTTTAGCAGGAGTTCTTTTACGCATACAGCTAGTAATAGACCTATTGAGATCATGAAACAAAAAAATTAGCAATTAAAACTATAAAAATTGTAATAACAAAAACTAAAGTTACCAATAACCAATCCACGACAACGATGCAAAAAACATGTCGCGTGTGAATATGATGTGTGAATTGTGCAAGTGTAGACGTCGAATCAAGTAATAAAGTGATGAGTGAGTATCGTTCTTACGAGGATTAGATGAGTGCTCTTTTTCTAATTTATCACAATTGAACAGAAAAGATAAATGTATCGAATGATGTTTAATGAAATTAAAATAAGATTAACACATTAGAAGTGAGAGTAATGAAGTATACTAGAAGAGATTATCGTTGCAGCAAATCAAACAAGAGTACTAATGACTTTAGCAAGGTTGGAATATTGGTCGTGAAGGCTGGGATTACTAAGGGATCTTATATAACACGTGAACAATACCATGGCAAAACTATGGCAAACTTACTGTTCGATTGGGTACTAATGTGGTTTACCTCTATCGAAGGCAAGACTTAGGGTTACTCACCCCTAAGGCACTATATATCTATTGGCTCGAGTTTAGCAACTACTACTAAAGCTCAACCCTCTAAGTCATATAAAGTAAGGCTTTATGTTTAGAGTTTACACTAGTATTTCACTCAACACTCACTTATATTACCCAACTTTGGTCTAGGTAACCTAATCCTGTTGGTGTCAAGCTACCTTAAGACTTATTGAGCATTCATCAACGCTCTCTTAAGCATTTAAACAAAAACAACCATTGGGTAAAGCAGTAATATGGATCATATTAATCTATAAAAATTAATCGAAGTTAAAACATCATCCAAAGCAAACCCCAGTTGTATTAAGTTAGCTCATGGCTGGGCTACACAAATTCAAGAATAGAATAATCAATATCCCTTAAATAAGTATAGAACAGAAGAATTGAAGGAAAATGTAGAGGAAGAAACCTGGGATTCCAAACTCAAATCTCCCCAACTCGGTGTCTTGTTGCTCGTCTTAACCAAAGTTCACAGTCAGCTCAACTTGCCCTCCTTACCAATATGAGACTTTTTTCTAAAACCTGCTACTTTCCAAACCAATAGGTGTACTCATTCCAATCAATTCCCAACTAATCTATGCCAAACCAATTCACCAAAACATAAATATATGAACTTTTTTCAACATGTACCAAGTCCCATTTCCTATTAACCAATTCTTAAGCCATTCAAACAAAACTTCCTACTTCTCTATAACCATTGACATTACACCATGGTATGATATTCTAAGCCAAAATTAAACCTTTACAACCATGTCTAACTAATCAAGTTCACATACCAACCATCTAAACCAAGATACCTATGCACACAACTAGAATATATTAACTTACTCCAAACATGCCAAATTCTAGATCAAAATGCATAAAGCATAAACTTATTCTGTAGCTCCTGTTACCAGAACCGATCGCCGGGTCCGGGTACTAAACACCATAATTAACCCAAATTACTTAGCAAAATATCTTATCTGGTTAGAAACAAACTTGACCAACTTTGACTATGCATTTGTAACTACAAAACAACCCTTACGTAAATTCATGGATAATAACATATTTTAAAATTTGAAATTTCAACTATATTCAATGCCATACAATACTAAGTTCTTACAACTATTTCATCGTATTACACTCGAAGAATTATTACAATCATTATTAAGGCTGAAGGCTTGCTACAGATACGCTAAAGTAATCCTCGAGGCATGGCCTCCAAGGGTGCCCACTATACACATGAAATAGCCTCAATGCCCGATACGTAATTCTGACGGTTTCTGGCTTGGTCCCATCCCACAAAATCCCAACAACTATTGCTTCTACACACGAAGCAGAAAATTCATAAGTTCAAGATGACCTTAGTAAGATTCTATGCAATAGTGCATCACAAATATTCTATATTTTCAAGAAATAAGAATAAAGGCACAGAATTTAAGCTTCCTTTGTGTCGTTGGGAATCCTACAAATTCTCTGGTGTGGTCGACGCCTTGCCTTTTATGATTCCCAACATTTGCAAATTTATCCACTGTTTAGTTGTAAATGTTATCTTCCAAATAATGATTCCTATTGGAACTTAACTCTTTTCCACTTCATCTTAAATCATGCTTTTTTGCCTTGGTTTTTCTATTAAAGATAACTGTGTATACTAATTTTCAGATCGATGACTACTACGAGTTGATTTTTCAATTGTCTTAAAGATAACTCTCACCCTGATTCATTCATTCCATATTGTACTCAACATATTTTTACCTTGTTACCTCGGCAAAAATCTTCCTTAGACTTAGCCCTTACATGGACCCATTTTTTAAGGAAGACCCAGTCTAATATCCACGTTTGTAGTTTTGAATATGACATTCAAATAACTAATATATGCCTCATTCTTTGCAAACTTATTCACCATAAGATATCCCCGTGGGATCTCCCAATTTCAAGATGTTCCACTAAGGCACTCATAGTAGCAGATAGTCTCCGGTGGAGTATCTCTTTGTCGAGTTCTCTTGGCAGGCTTCCACAACTGATAGTCCCATGTGGACTTTCCTTATTTCTGGCGGTCTAATTACTCATGAACACTCTGAATTAAACCGTTAATGACCGCTTTGTTACCCTATCGCCAATGATAGTTTATACACCAATTCTAGCAAACCCTTTTATGGCAGATATTGATTAAGAAATATCTAGGAGAAAATATCCTTTCCTATCATATATGTCGCATTTAATACGCTTCTACTTGTTCCTTTTACCTCACATATTGGAAAATTCTCTTATAAGCACGCTTACCTTGTCCTCAATGTACCATATTCATCATATTATACCATTTACCACGCAATTCGTACACTAGCCTCTCCTTTTATGCCCTGACAGCTTCCTGGTTCACAATCCTAGCGGACTCCATTTTCTTGCCATAATGCATGCCTATTCTCCACTCGGTCATGCCATGGCTAACCATGGACTTTGATTCCAAAGAATCAGTGAACCTCTTTTGAGGTGTTACCTCGAAGGACCTATATATCGTTTACACAGTGTCGCCTTGAAAGACTAATCGATAATCGTTGTCATGATGTTTCTTTATAGAGTCGATAGACTATTTTCTCGATGTCACCTTATAGAGCTAGTAGATAATCATTCAACGATGTCGCCCAACTTCCCTGAATCCCCTTTTCAATTCAACCATTCTTCTAATACATCAATTTTTTTCCTATCTTCATCTACCCTACCAAGGAGATTCCCTCCATACTTCGTATATAATATAAACATTCATCTCACGCAAAAAATTTCACTTACTACCATAATACACAGTACGACATTGACCAATATGCCAATTCACGATCCTTTGACAGTAACAACGTCACCCGACCCATTTTCCAAATCCGAGTAAAGAGTGTCACAATCAAACTTAATTCGTGTCATTATTGAACTCATTATTCTAAATCAAAATGTATTACGTATTTATAAAACTTAAAACAGTGAAAATATTTTAAAAATAAAGTTCACCGTCCGAACTCTAGATTCTAAAGGATTTAACTAATTACAATATAGTTGCCCCATGGCGAAGTTCCTAACAATACCCCTTCCTATGTGTATGACACCAAAGTAATGATCGCCCCTCAGTTTATCACAGTCTGGCTTTGTTCCTCCTCGAGTCCCTTATTCATCAATTCCTACAAAACACAGGTCACACTTTGGTAAGTTCAAGTGAACTTAATGAGTCTCTACATTACTCGAAATTACACCCCATCTCCAAGGGGTTATAAGAAATAAACTAAAATCAAATAACTCCTTGCTAGTGTGAGTAAATTCTCTGAAACCCTGAACAATTTATCAACCTTAGTTCAAACTTGATGACTCCTCTGATGTGCCGCCATCTCCGCAAACACTATCCTTTCTTTTATTTATTTTTATTCTTCCACTTATTCTCAACGTGCATTCCTTTTCCCACCTTTGTATCATAAGATGGTCCCTTAGGCTTACCCTCCTAAAGGTCATCAGTGTGTATCCAAATTCGCTTAGTCCATAGCGGACTCTTTCCTTATCTGAATCCATATGACTTGCTCACATTCCTTACTCTTTTTCGCAACACACCTATCAGATAGAGGCTGCTTTGGCCTAATGTACTCAGTTGTTTGTCATTTGAGTTCACAATTTCTTTTACTCACTTGTTCCCCTTGGATCTAATCACTTAATTGATGCATCCTCACTAATTTCTCTTTAAGGAGGAACAGTCTTGGTAGACATATCTATCATCTGGCTTATCTTTCATTGTCAATTGGTTCTACTAACCCCCTTTTTTTTTTCTTATAGACCAACCGATGTACTTTATTTTAAATATTCAAACTTACAAGGTTTCTCTGAGTACCCTTTGGCTGTACCTTATAGTGGATCTTTATTTGTAATCCTCTGATAAACCTTAATTTTTTTTGTCTATACACCAAGCAACTACTGGCGAATCATTCCCCATGTCTGTTTCCTGTTAGGTTACCACCCTTTTTGCCCTCCTGGCTTTCATGGTTACTGTTCGGGTGGACTATTTTCCCTCTTCCTTACCTTTGCCCTATATAGTGGATTTTCTCAAGCCCACTAGCATTCCACCTAGTGTTTAATGTCTCGACGAACTTTGTGGGTTGTCATCTACTAAATAGGGTTTTACTCCCTTTCATCTCATGTTTACTGTCCTGAATGACTATCTATGATGCGTAGTGTCTTTCAGCTATGGTCTTACACAATATAGCCCCGTGTTTATTGTCCCGATAGACTACCAAAGGATGCCATAACATCTTTTAGCTATGGTTTTAGTTCTATTTACAATTGTGGCGCGTTTTCATATGATGCCATAGCGTCTTTCACCAATGGTCTTATTCATTTTTATCATGACGCCATAACATCTTTCAGCTATGGTCTTATTCATTTTCATAATAACACCTATAACAACTCATTTTGCAGTGGTGTCTAAAATAGTGGTTTTGGGACTACAAATCCAACGAGTGGGTTTGTAAAAATTATTATTTAATATTTATGAGTCAATTACAATATTATATTTAATTTTAGTTAATATTTTTTGTAAATTGAACAAATAGTTAAATACAAGTTGTTGTCCCTAAAGTCAAGTGGTTTTGGAAAAAAAGGTATCGGACCTCGTTTCTGTAAACTGAGACCATCAATATTTCTATTAAATATTTTTAGAGTTATTATATAGGTGTATTGAAATTTGGTATTTGTTATCTTAAATTTGGAGGATGTTTGAATGCATTTTACTTGTGGTACATGTTTAGATTCAATGATTATTGTATATTTGGAATTATGGTGCCAATGAAGGCATATTGGTTAGGCACAAGGGTTAATTGTGAATTGATATGTTTTAGCATGTTTAGGCACATTTTTAATAGGTTTGATTGTTGGTTGTTGCATAGCTTGGAGCCTAAGCATTTGAATATGAATTGGCTTGACTTTGAAGGTAGTTTTGGGCATACACGGCTTGCGACATGAGCTACCATACGGCCGAGTGCCCCACATAGTCATATGACACGGCCGTGTGGTTCTTTAATTTTTAGTACAGGACTGTCCACATGGTCTCAGAGAGTTACATGCCCAGGTGATACGACTGTGTGACCCTATATTTGAATTGTACACGTTTTGAGAACATAGGCATGTGAAGTAGCCATACGACAAAGCTTGGGGCCACATGGGTTGGTCTCTTTCACAAGGCCTGGCCATACAGCCGTGTGACCTCGTTAACACATTTTGTTTAAATTCTTGTAGAAGTTTCAACTTAACCCAGATTTGATCTTGGTTTGTTTTAAACGGTTCGTAAGCTTGATTTAGTTCCCAAATTGATTGGAAAGCATGGAAATGAGTTTAAATGAATTGTTTGGTTATTATTAAATGCTTTTATGATAGTTGTTAAAAGTTTAATTGTTGTAACAACTTATAGCTCAGGTTGGGTGATTAGACCAAGTATAGGGTGTTACAATGCCATAGCATCTTTTATAGAAGCTAACTCAAAAGGATTCATTCTGAACATTCATTGCGAGTCACTAGATTTATCATCTTGTGAGTTAGACTTGAAGGTTCTAGAAAAACATGTTAAGGATATCAAGTGGACTATTTCAGATATCCAAGGTAATTTTCCTTTGTACACTTACAAGTTATTACTAGGAGAAATTGAAAAGGCATCGATCAAGGAATAAAGGAGCTTGATTCAATCTCAAATATTTGATCTCGAGAAACTCAAGTCTCAATGGTTAAAAGCAAAGATCATTTACCCCATCTATGACAACTTTTGGATGGACCCTGTTCAATATTTATCAAATGAAAAGTTGATTCCAACAAGGATGGTTACTTGTTGGGGAATCTTTGTGGACTAAAAGAAACTAATCAAGGTTACCAGGAAAGATCATTTCTTGTTCCTTTTCCTGGATAAAATATTTAACAGAATGGCTGGCCAAGACTATTCCTTTCTTCTAGATGGATACAATTGGTATGACAAATGGCCATTTGACATCTCCTTGGTCAATAACAATCCTCTATAACATCAAGGGAGTTCTCTCTTTGTCATTATCTTATATTGTTGATTGTTTTTTCTTTCTTTTGAATTAAATGGCTAACTTAGATTATATTTTCTAGATTAATATGTTAAAATAAATTATGTCTAGGAGTTTGGAACTTAAGCGGGACTATTGTGACCCATCCAAACTTTCTTGAGAATTGATTTTAATATAAATTTCTGAGAAATTATTTTCTAACCGGCAAAATAAATGTTTAATTTTTCAAATAAAATGGTCAATTTTGATCCAAGTTTTAATTGCAACTCAATTTTCAAATTTTCTTTAAGTTTAGGTACTTAATTGAATTATTTGTAAAATTTGGTTGTTCTTTTGTAAATCTTGAAATTAGTGTCTTTTTCCTTAATTATTTTCAAATAGCTAAAATAAAGGTTTTTAACTTTTATTTTAATTGAGATTATAACAACTAATATATAATTATATTTATTATAATATATATTAATTATTATCAACTTGGTATAGGATTAGAATTGTTTTAGTATTTTATTATGTTTATTTTTACTTTAATAAATAAAGTAATAGAAAATAATATATTAATATGTTTATATTATATATTAGTTGTTATTCACTCTATACAGTATTAGGATTTATGTAAATTTATTATTATTTTGTTTTAAGAATTCAAGTTAAACTCCTTCCTTCTTCCACTTTAAATAGTACCATCCTCAACTCTCACATCACTGACCACCTATCAAACCAACCTTCCTATACACCATTCTCATCGTCGGCCTAGCACCCTTCAGCCTCCAGACAACCTAGCACCACACGTCCCTAGAAGCATCAACTTCAAACTCCAATCACAACCACCAGTAGCCACACCATCCAGCAACCACCATCACTTTCTTCTTTGCCCTACTACTCACGCACCTACCCCGCGTCCTACCTTGCGCACTGCTGCTGCTACTTCCCTCGCACACGCACCAACCTTGCTGGAGCCTTGCACATCGCTGCTGCCCCCTAGTCTTCGCACATTGCTGTTGTTCCTTACTTCACACCGTGCACACCTTTACATCAACCACGTGCTCCATGGTTTTGCACACCCCACACCTTTGTCACAAGCTGCCACAACTCAACTACTCTCTTCCATCAACTTTACACCACGCCATCAATAAATTACCCTCTAACAAACCTTAAATCCACATCTTTAGCTTCGCATTCTATTATTTATTTTTATTGATTTTTTAAATTTTAACAAAGGTGGTAAGAAAATTTTCTCTTAAATTTTAATTTTGATTTAATGATTTGATTTTTCAATTTATTGAATTATTTTATGCAAATTGAATTTTTGAGAAGATATTCGTTTCCATCTTATGTTCAGTTTAATCATGTCTCACAAAAGAACTCGTGCCTCTGTCTAAGTTGAAGAATCACAAAAAAAATTCTACTGTAAAGAAGCCAAAGGAAGATACGACAACATTTTCAAAATTAAAAAAAATACTCTCAGAAAAAGGATTTACATTGAAAGAAAGTAATTATACTAATTTCATGGCGAACATTTGGCAAGATGTTGAAGCTTTAATGTAACACCCCATATCGAGCCTAAAAGTTAGGCTCGAATCTGGCGTGTCACATTGAAGTGTTTTTCAAAAACCATGATTTCATTAAAACCCTTCTTGAAATTTCAAACTTGTAGAAAACCTCAGTTCGCGTTTGTTTATTTTCAATCATGGTTTATTAAAGAAAAGTTGTTACCTTCAAAACCTTAATGTTGTGGAAGCTTAATTTAAAACAAATGATTTACGAAAATGTGATATTTTTAAAAATTAAGTTGAGAAAACGTAGTGTTAGAAAACAATTATTGTTTTGGAAAACCATGCTCTACTTCTAGCAGATATAAATCACAAAAGCATCAAATCCAAACTTTAGAGTCTAGAAATTATAGAGGCCTTATTACAACCCGAATCAAAATCAAAGTGATTTAGTAAATGGGCAAAACAAAACAAAACATGTGCAGTTGTGTGGCCCTCTCCGAGTCCCTCACAGCTCCGAACCGCATAATGTTGGGTATTACCTGAAAGGTTAAAAACGGGGTGAGTTTACGAAAACTTAGTGTGTAATCCCCTCATTAAAGAAACAGAATCAGACTAGGCCTGAGCCCTTAACAATAACAGTATCAGTGTGGGCCTTAGCCCATTACGATAATGGTGGCAAATGGCCTTAGCCCCCATTAGCCTTAGTTGGGCTTGAGCCCATATCAAATGGCACATATCACATATATCAGGGCCTAAGCCCATCTCAATATCAGAATCAGTATATGCAATGCATAAATAGCGATACCAACCATGCACTCCATCTCCTGTCAAACGCTACAATCCTGTGGGGATTAAATCGACCCACCCTTCCCTACACTCCTTATGTAGCATCGGTTGCGGCACTAACCAATATTGTAGCAAAGCTGCCAATCACATAATGGGCTTATAGCCATCGGTGGGTCCACAGTTGTCTCATGCGCCCCGTGCGACCCTCACATATCAATCACTTCCTCCAATCTAAGATCCCAACCCATAGAGTATCTCGTGTATGCAGTATGCCATGCTCAGAATTAGTCACATCGTTCACAGTTAAGTCAATTAAACCCTAGCACAAATCAGTCATTTACCCTCTAGGGGCATTACGGTCATTTTACCTTACAGGGGTATTTCGGTCATTTTAACCTATAAGGGTATTACGGTCATTTAACAACCTTTTCGAAGGTCTATAGTTGACTCGAGCGACACAAATAACTTAAATGGTCATAACAGTGTAAATAGGCCTAAGGCCCATATTCGACCCAAGTGGGCCCACACGTTCGTGTGGCCCATTTCTCCCAAATCAAATCATGACTATGCAAACTACATAGCCCGGTCCAGTATTTTCCACTTAACATAGATTTTATCTGTGTGGGGCCCACGAGTCTATTGGGCCCACACGACCCATTTCAGCCCAACGAGGCCCATAACGATAGTAGAGCACGAGAACGCTTGTGGTGGCCTCTATAGTCTAACCCATGTTTCGTGGGCTCAGTTCACCACACGAGCGTTCGCATGCCCATGTGGCCTCAATCGCCGTATTTCTGGCTTTTCAGCTTTTCGGCTTTTGCCGATTCACAGAAGAGACAGTGTGATTACACACCTTTTCACGAAAGCTAGCGAAACACCTCTTGGCACCAACCTACATTGATTTGAATATTCGGTCAGCCCTTCAATAACAAATATTTTCAAGTACTTAAACCACACTTAAACAATCATCACCTACCACGATTATAAGAAATATTGCCTACTCTTCTAAGATTCTTGACCAAAGTATGATTCCACGTTCTTGATGATCATTTGCTCAAGCAGCAATTTTTATTAAATGGACATGGTCACTCGAATATGATTTAAGAAAAAACCAACACCAAAATATAGCATATTCGGCCTACCAACCAACTTACCCCAACGATCAAACGGTTGGTGAAGGGAAGATTTGGAACGCCTCTACACACTTGAGAATCCTCTTTTCTCTTCTCGAGATTTTAACACCCGAAATTGATGATGATAAAATCGGTTAGAAAAGCTTAGGTATATTCGGCCAAGCACAATAGAGAAAGGATGGTAACTAAAAGTACACAAAAGAGCCTTGAAGAAATCGGTTGGGATGGGGAGAGTTGGAAGTAGAAAAGAAGAAGATGGTGAGTAGGTTCGGCTTTGAAATAAAATAGAAGAATAGAGGGAAGAGAGAAGAGAAGTGCATGCGGCACTGCTAGGAGAGTAGAGAAAACAGAATGTGGTGTTCGGCAGAGAAAGAAAAATGAGACCTAAAAAGAAAGTTACCTATTCAGAAAATGTAGTAAGGAAGGAAATAGTAGCAATTTTCGTCACCTCAATAGCTAAAACACAAAACCCAAAAAAAATCACCGAATGGTAAAAACCCAAAGAAAATTGGGCACTCTCTACTAAAACCCCACAAAACTAAACAAAGAAATGCCTAGTGCCAAAAATGCTCCCTTCCTTTCCCCTTAGCCGAATTTCACTAAGCCTTAGAGTCCCAATCGACCACAACACCCTACCAACCTCCCATTTTCGAATTTCCTTGATTTTCTCCCCAATCTCCTCCTTGATTTCCTCCACAAACCCTCCAAGACCAATTCAAACTTCACTTGATAGAGTTTCGGTCAAACTCCACTTCTCATGCTGTAAGGAAATAAAATAAATACTCCCTTGCGCATCATGAGACTCAAACTTGAGCTCCCTTGCAACCTTGAACACGCCACTTATTATTGGACCACAAGCTCTTTTGTGACACATAACAAGCATTATTACTAATAAGGCCTAAGTGCCAGTGTCCAGGTTCGTTTAAGAGAAAACTAATAATAAAATGCAAGACCCAAGACTTGAACCCAAACTCCCTTGTAACCTTAATGATGCCACAACCACTAGACCACATGCTTCCTTATGACATTTTTTTAACACTAATTTAAAAGTCCTACATCCAAGCATCCAGGGTTTTATCACATAAAACCAAAATGTTTGCTAAAGCCCAGGTTTGAACCCAAGACTTTTCCAACTCCTCTCAGGACCATTAACTCCTAAAGCAGACATACTTTTGTGCACAGTTTCCTAACCATTCCCTTGCTCAAGGCCCAACACTTCTAGGCCCAAATTTTGGGGCGTTACAATTAAATTGGGAAGTGTTTTGTGAGAAAAACCAAGTGAAGATGAAGAGTTAGTTCGTGAATTTTATGCGAATTTGACCTCAAGCCAATTAAAAGAAGTCTCTATCCTAGGAATCAAGGTACCAATACATTCAAGCACTGCTAATGAATTCTTTCATTTACTTGATTTTGAAGATGAAGAATATTCTTCCTTAATGGAAAATTTTGAGGTCGAAAAATTGGAAGAAATTCTCAAGGAACTTATAGTTCCAAGATCTAAATGGAATGTGTCAAAGCACGAAACTCACACTTGTCCCAGAGAATATTTGACACCACTAGCGGAGGTATGGTTTTATTTCATTTAGTTCAGCCTTATGCCTATTTCATATAGGACCACAATTTCATTAAAGTGAATAGTTTGTTGACTCAATTTTAACGGAAAAGACCATTGATGTGGGAAAAATCATTCTAGCGAAAATTTAGAATTGTGCCACTAGATGTTCTGGACCAGCATACATTTTCTTTACGATAACAATTTTGTGCTTGAAAGTTAAAATTCTTGAAAACGTAAAGAAGAAAAGTTATAGCCAAGACATAATCACAGATTGGGATCTCTACAGAGTAGCCAAAGATTTTAGGGTTTTGTTTATCATATAATAAAATAAGAGGTGGAAGTCATCAATAAAATTTAACAAATTGCAAAATAAGAAGTGTAGTAATATATTTGTACATGTCTAGGATTGAATTTGTCTTGGAAAAGCTTAGTATTTAAGTAGTCAAATTTGACTCACCTCCTTCTCCTTGGGTCCTACCTGGTGTATAGTATCTATTCACTTCTATATTTTCATTCTCTCTATTATTTTTAACAATGGAGACATTGTTCATCTTAAGTAGGGGGCCAAAAATTGAAATTGTTTTTCAAGATACATTATTCTTATAATTATGATTAAGTTATATTTTGTTCAAAATTTTGAATTTTTGTTAACTATGCTAACTTCCAATATAAATAAAGTTCTATTATCTCAATAATTGTTGTGTTAGTTGAACTATGACATAATGTTACTCTTAATAAAGTTTACAAATCATACCATAAGATTTTTAATTCTTTAGGAGAGCTAGACATGCATGAAAGTTTAAGTCTCTAGAATTGACTTAATAATTTTTTGAGGCGAAATCCAATTAAGCATGGAATATTGAAAATGACTTAGGCAAACTTTTGTTGGACTGTTTGAGCCAACCTTAATGAATATTTATCACTTGAAACCCAACTTTGATACTATATTGCCTAATTTTGTCTGAACCTTTGCTATTTTTAGCCATCTCTCATAATTATCTTTAAATTGTCCCAAACACTAAACTCAGTCTATCTAGAATATTCTTTGGAAATAAGTTTGGGGGAGTTCAAAAGAAGTATCAAATGCTCAAAAAAATTGTACTACTTACAATAAAATGCTCGTGTAAAAAGAGAGCAAGTGAGCGAGCATATGTACCTGAAAGAAATAGATGTACAAAAGAACATGTGAAAGCAAAATGAGTTAGTGTATTGAAAGTACTTATTTTGAAGGTCCGATACAAACTGAGTCTAGGGTTTTTAGCTTAAAATTATCTATCTTTTACCTACCCCTAGCCCAGCCACGTTACAATCTATTTAAAATACATTTTGATTCAGATTTCTGTGCTGCCTACATTAGTGGAGAGAAATTGCTAAGTTCAACATATGAAGACATAAGTTAAACTTATTGATTTTAGTTTAGTCCTAAATAAATGAATAAAAATTAAGTGGTAAGAATTAGCATTTCTTTATTAAGAAAACATTTATTCTATTCTTCCTAGCATGATAACAATTGAGAATAATTTGAACAATATGTATACTTCAGTTTGCATAATTGCAAAAATTCTTGTTCTTGAGCACAATTACACTAAACTCATAATTGTGGGGGAAATGTATTCTAATGACATTTTTCAATAGTGATTTCAAGTACTTCCTCTTTTCAATTTGTGCATTGCCCGAGATGAGCAATGAATTAAGTTTGGGGGCGTGGAAACACAAAAAGATATAGACTTTTTTAGCACTTTTTGAACTCTAATTCATGCAGTTTCATAGTAAATTTTGTTGAAATTCACACTTTAATTATAAAATAATTAATTTACACTTAAATTTTTAACATATTTAATTTTAATTATTTTTATAATAAATTTTCAAATTTTTTTTTTATTTTCGACAGTTTTTAACAAAAGGTGAAAATTGGCTCGGCAAACACCTTGAAAGGCTTGAACCGTTGGGGAAATTTTTGCATCAAGTAAACCAAGATCAAGGCTAAATTTTTTTCTAGCCAAGGATGGTCGAAATGATGATTATTTTATGTACTTTATATTTAATTTTTATCCAAAGTTAATTGGGTTAAAAATTAATATAAAGCCTGAAGGAGAAAGTGGAACAGTATGCTAAGTAGATAAGACTGATCCACCAAGGCAATTAGCAGGCCAAAACCTCTGATCCAATCATCTAATTTTTTTTTTGATTTTATTACTTGCAGAACAACCCTAAAATTTTCTTTAAACTCCACTCAAACCCCTCCACTTTTCGTGCCTTTGAATATTTACCCCAAGCTAAATATAGCAAATTTTGAATTATTCAAACTTGCTCCTTTCATGGACGGCCAAGAAAGAGTGTGTGGCCGCCACTCCCACCTATAAATACCCCCTTTTGTTGCCTCATTCAACACACCTTTATTTCCCACACATCTTTTCTTTCCTCTCTTCCATTTTCTTTTGTTTTCCTATTTCCCTTGCCGATTTCCCCTCTTGGAAAAGAGCCGCCATCCACATTTTTTAGCAACATTTAAAGTGGTCATACATACCTTGATCAATAGAACGAGCAAAGAAGAAGAGAAGCTATTAGTCCGGCTATAGAGAAACATCAAGATTACTTTCTAGTTCCCTTCTCTTTAGGTTTTCTTGTTTATATTATGAGCATGATGATGAATATTTGTTATGTTGTTATTCTTGATTTAATTAAAATGACTTAAATTAAATTGGTGTTGGATTAATTGCATTTTGTTCGCTTAAATTATTGAAATCATGTTTGTGTTGTTATAGGTCTCAGTAAGTTGTTCAATTAAGTAAAATCATGTTTATGTTATGCTTGCATTATAATTGTAAGGTCACAATTGAATTAATTATTTAAACGGAATGAAATTGTAATTAATGGACGAAATACTTAATTGGTACATGTTTAATCTTCTGAGGTAGCTGAAGGTTAAATTAGCGATGGTATTAAACAATACATTAGCCTTGCATAACTTGCAAGTTTATTGCGATTAAACTATTTCAATATAGGTATATATTGTTACTTCACTTAAACTTATATGTGCTTATGAAAATTGATTAATTGTTTGAATTGACATTGACAAATATTCAAGAGATTGGTCAATTTAATAAGTATGTATGTGCACTAGTTAACAAGTTATCGAGTTGCCATGAAATTATTCGTAACAAAAGGAGCATGAGTTTAGTTATTCTAAGTTAAAAATGTGATTTATCCAACATATTTATGTCATCTTGATTTAAACCCATTTTTTGAAATTGTGCATTGAAATTTTTACTTTTAATTTTTCCTTAGTTAATTACTTAATGAAGTTTTAGTTTTTAAATCACTTCTTCAAAATCAAAATATTTTCAATCACCAAAGTGTTTGATTTACATTTCATAAATATTTTTCTTTCACAGTCCCTATGGGTACGATAACTCTACATTTACTTGTCACTTTATTACTTGATAGTGATTGTGTACACTTGCACATTTTCCTCATTCCATGGTGTTGCTCCATAAAGTTGATAGACCGTCGTTAAGGTCGCTCTAGCGAGCCAGTCGATAACATTCCACAACATTGCCATGCTCTCTTGCCATCCCTTATCAATCTGCCCATTTCCCTATTCCCGCAATTATTCCTAACTTTGTCTACCCCGTCAAGGTAAAATACCTTTGTACTCTACATACACTTTATTGTTCCTTTTCATACAATTCATTGTGCTAGTTACTATGACATACATTACATGATGAATCTGTTTATCAATTCTCAAACATTCAACATTCAACAAATGCACTTGCAACCATATGCACACACAACTTACTTATCCTCCATATTCTTACACGATCAACATTTTAGACACAACTTAAATAGACATAGAGGTGGTTAAAGCAAGCAACAGAACAACAATAATCACCCAAAATTTGAATAAAGAGACTCACCTTGCTTCCTTTATCCTTGACAGTTTAACTTGTCCAAATGCTAGAGCCTTCTTTGTCATTTAAGCTAAGCAAAACAACCATTTATTAGTTAACTCGATGCTATTCAAACCTTAAGAACCCAGAATCCATAGTTATGCAGAAAATTTTCAAGAATTCTTACTTCTCTTTTCTCTAATCCACAAGTATAAGGAAGCTTAGGGCTTACTAGATTATAGAATTCTCAACTTCCTAGACTTCGAACCTCACATTTACCACATTATCTAGAGCTTTCTCGAACCTCTTCTTCTTCAGAGCAATGAAAGAAGATGATGTAGACAAGAAGGAGATTTCTAGCTAAATTTAGGAGAATTGTCTCCTCACTACTCATATTTATATACAGCCAAAGTTTGCATAATCTCCTAGTCCGTTTTAGCCAATCATTGCTAATTATTTTGTCTTCCAATAGGGAGACAACCGGTTCTAATCTAACTAAAACAAAATTGAGATCTAACTAATTACAGTTCAACCACTAAAATTTCTAAATTTCCAGATGGATCTCGTTAATTCGCCAATCCATTCAATTTAATCCAAACTTTCTTTAAATTTTGGGACTTAGGAGGAAATCGGGCGTGACAAACCAATTTGCAATATCGTCAGATAGTTCAATTCACATCCCATCATTCTAAATTTAACATCAATTCATCATGTAATATAACATATTTTAGCTCAATTTCATGCCAACTTCTTATGTTAATTAAGTCATGCAACTTCCCATTTTATTCAATTTAGTCCCTGTCTTAATATTCAATTCCAACCATAACTTTTCACTCAACAAATATTAAAAACTTACCTTATTATTGTATAATGCATTATATAATGAATATGCAATAACTATATTGGTTTCGGGTCATAGAAATACAAACTAGAAATTTTGAGCTATTTGTCATCGACCTTAGCTTTTCCTTTCCATCCCAAAGAATCCGAATCAGCGTTTGCTACAGGTTAACATAAACATATAACACCATCTAGGTTCAACCAACTTCACAATCAATTGTCATTTTATACAAACTTTGTAATTTATTCAATTTAATCCTCTATCTCAATAGTTAATCAAATTCACATCAATACAATTTGATCAGTCAATATCGACTATCAATACATTAAATATCTGAATTTGTAATTCATCATATTCAAATTGTCAATCAATTATCATTTGTTTACGATTTAGTCCATATCTCACATTTTGTGTCAAATTGCAAATAATTCAAATTACTATCAAACATACACAAATTCATATTTCGAACATATAACAATTTAAATACAATCAACTATATGAACTTGATTGAAAAAATAGCAAACGATCAATTCTCTAAGAACTAATAAGCAACTTTACCTTTTTCCCCGATTATCTTCAACTTGATCCAATTCTTGATCAATTAGGGACCGATTATTGAAATGCATAAAACCTTATTCATTCTTATTTGTTTAGGGTGGAGAAGAGAAATAGATGAAAAATGGTTTTAGTTATTTTAATTTTTTTCTTATATAGTTGTTTAAATTTTAATTAATTAAAATTAACATAATTAATCATAATTAATTAACATTAAGTGTAATTAACAAATTTATGGGGTTCCAACTAGACCTGTTCATGTGCCAGGCTACCAGCCTAGGCCCGTTTGAAATTTGGGAGAGTTTGGGCAAAAATATTAGGCCTGGAAAATGGGCTTGGGAAAAAAAATAAGGTCATTTAAAATATGGGCTGGGCTTGGGCTTGAACATTCGAGGTCTGAGCTGGCCCGGCCCGACCCAACCCATTTTAAGTTTATAATACTTTATATTATGTTATTTTTCTATATTATGTAATTTAGAGAACATTAAAAAATAAAACCTATATTAAAATGGCTATATAAAAATTTATATCAATAAAAAATGTATAAAATTATAAATATTAAAATAAAATAAATAATTTTTTAAAAAAATTTAAAAATAATATGGGCGAGCCTAAAATGGGTTTGGGTTAGTATTTTGCAAACATAGGTGGGTTTGGACAAAATTTTAGACCCGACTTTTATGCCGGGTTGGGTTTGGGCAAGCATAAAGCATTTTAGTATCATTCTTAGGCCTGACCTAACCCATGAGCACCTGTAAATACAACTAACATCAACCACTGTTTATCCAATTACTATTGGTCCAATTGTTAAATTGGTCCTTTGGTTATTTAAAAATCCCTAGTGATTAACTTTTACCACTTTTAAAATTTAGTCCTTATCCCTTAATTAACTATCCAATTGACAAAATTAAGGGACCAACTTTTAATTAACCTTTAATAAAATTTACGAACTCGAACATCAAAAATGAGGTTTTAAAACTGCATTTTCCAACACCATTAGAACTAATCAAGTTTAATTTAATAAATCCTTAACTAACCATAAACTAATCATCATTAACTAAAGATAGTGGAATCTTCCATCATCATCCACCAACTCATAATACAAGATGGTTTATTTACCATTTTGGTCCTTTAGCAGTATAAAAATCTGTAACAACTGAAGTTATACAATTTAACCCTTGTAGCCTAATTAATCATCAATTCAATAAATTTACTAGACCAAATTTTAATATATTACTATATTAGCCTCGTATATATTAAGATTTAATATTTATGGACTCAGGTGACAAAAATGAGGTTCTGAAACCACATTTTCTAGTGCCATTGCAAATCAGGTTGTTACACTAAACCTTGTAACTTATCGGAGAAACATGTTAACTAATTACAATTCAAGTAAACCTTTCAGTGAAACAAATTTAAAGTTACAAAGTTTCAGTCTGTTGTTGATTTCACATTAGGGTTATGCCTTCACTGGTTGGATGCCTTAAGTCAGTGGATATTTTCTTTAAGAACCACCTTCAAGATGCTTCACACTCCCCTTTTTTAAATGCCTGTAAGTAAACATACATTCGATAGAACATAGCTTGGCCAACATCATTCCTTTGCACTTGGATGCTCATTGTGCTCCTAAGAATGTTGATAATTAACCTAACAGCGTAACCCAACAAATTAGCCAATTCTTCTATATATGAAAATTTCCAGTCTCTCAACATTAGTCCATTGAAATCGACAAAGCACCTATACTTTTCTACTTCTCAAGTACAATTTCTACAACCCAAGTTAAATATCTCTATTGTAACACCCTATACTCAACCTGATCACCAGATCTGGGTACTAAATGCTACACCAAATCGGATAACTTAAATGGTACACCTATTTTAGATTTAAATAACATACTTTAATAACTCAAAATTTTTGGGAGTCTAAACAATAAAAATCTTGTTCACAACCGAGGAGTAAACCTTTCAACCCTAGTTCCAACATTTATTTACAATCTTCGGATTAATACTTGAATATGAACAAAATCAACTTAAACCCTGTGATGCCCATATCTTTACCAAATCCTGCATTCAAGTAACCATTTCATAATTTCAAATGAACTTAGTGAGATATGGACATAGCTTGTATATAATCGACATAGATTTGGTGAAAATAAAACATCCGGCTTAAATCAAACTCCTTGGTTTTCGTCAAAGAATTTGCCAACTTAATTGGCAAGGCTTGTGCCTTCACCACCTTGAGCCATTCTTTGGCGAATAGGATCCTTCATACTCATACTTGATATTTCAGACTAGCGAAGCTCAGCATTCTTTTTTGATTACTGCTAAAAATAAGGGTCTTTGCCAAAAAAATATCTCTATATAACCTTTCCTTCTTCCCGGGAGATTGATGCTTACAGTATAGCCTCTACGATATTCGCCCTTTCAGTCCCTTTCTCAAGGAGGTTTCATTGGGCCTATGGCCCCTGCCTGGGGTAGATCGTAAAGATTATAATCACTTTCATGTTCATGACAAACTCTCACCCATCACTAGCCTTAGCGAACTCCACTAGACATTTAGCCTTAGGCTGGCACTTTCTTTCTTGAAGACTCCAGTAGGTTTTTCCCAAACTCTCATGTACTAGGTAGCTGACTTACTGTCTAGACCAATTTTGCATCCTTTTTAGTAGCACATCCCTTGGGATCTTGGACCAAACATAATATGTATACCTCCCTATCTGAGGAGTCACTTCTTCTTTTACCATTTTTAGTTTGTGACATTCTCCAATCCACTCTTACCATCACCTTTGGTAGATTCTTCACTGGTACAATGATCTGCGGTGTTTTCCAGTGTAACCCCATGTTTACTGCCCTAACGGACTACCTTGTATTTACTGTCCCAGCAGAATGCATTGGTTGCCATAGCTGAGCTATGGTCTTACACCTTAAACCTCTTAGAGTTGTTGTCTCGAAGGACCTTACCGCTGTCGCGTTATTGTTCTGTGGAACCTAATAACCTTCGCTACAATGCTTCCCTGAAGGACCTGCTTCACATTTCACCTTGATGCTCAAACACGGCAGTGTACCCTCCATAAAGCCTAGAGCTTCGCACATCACGTGTGCACTTACAACACCCTATGGAGGTATCTAACAGAATCACCCATTTTTCCTATTCTTAATTTCGTCTAACCACACAATATTCCCCATCGATATAATCATACAATGCATGCATTTCACTTAAAACATGATTCATATATCAACTACTTAGGCTTATACACATTTATCAAGCAAATTCCATTCAGGTTTACCATTTATCATCATAATAGTTATCAAAGAGTTCAATCAGCTACTAAGCATTTCAAAAATAGAGTGTAGAAACTCACCTTGCTTCCTTATTCTTAACGCCTTAGTTTTTTCCAAACTCCAAAGCCTCCTTTATCCTAAAAGTTAAACATAAAAACCACTTATTAGTTATCTTGAAGGCATTCAAACCTTAAAAATCCAAAATTCATTATTGTAGGAAGCGTTTAAGAGTTCTTACCCTACCTCTTTCTTCAATCCATAAGCATAGAGAGATAATAAAACTTACCACTTCCCCAATTTCTCAACTACCAGACTTTAATTCACACGATTATTGTGGATTGCAGATCTACCTTTAGCTAAATTCTCCCCATCTCCAAAGCAACTAAAGAAGGTAGTGCTACGGGCAAGAAAATGTGTAAGAAGAATGGAGAAATTCTGTCTCCACACTCACACACATCTATATATATACTCCTTTGACACGATCTTCACTGTGTGCCACATCCATTCAACCTTAATAATTTTGTCTCCCATTATGGAACAAGCTAGTTCCATTCTAACCTAACCAAAATTGAGATTTAAATATTCTAAATTCAGTCCTTGAATGTTCTGAAATTCCCAGTGGAGTCTAAAATTTTGTTAATCTTTGTAATTTAACCCTAACTTCCTTAAATTTTAGTTACAACTCCCCCTTTCTTAAAGAAAATTTCATTCTCGAAATTTCTCCTCTTACCTACGGTTTGAGATGAGATCTAACTTAACTTCCGTTTTCACTTAAATAATTTCTTGCATACCTAGAGGTGACATGTTCGCCATTTTCAATCATTTTGGCGTTAACCTATCATGAATGTTCCTAACATTTTTAGAGCTATTCAAAGCTACTTTTGCTCAATTGGGGGGTTAGCCTTTCTCCTTATAGGTCGGATAATCAGTCCAGAATTTTTCCACAGCTATTCTGGTAGATTCCTGGTTTGAGAAACATCATTTGGCAGACATTTTTGCTTTCTGGTCACTGAAGGGTTTAAGAGAACCCCTCTCTGTAACTAACGAGTGTCAACCTTTAATTAGGGGAACTAAACCATTTTTTGGAAATTTTGAAACTTAACTTCCCACGAACGTTTGGTCATTTAAAATCATGGCATATAGAGAAAATGAACTTTTCTTCACTGTATTTCAAGTTTCCTCTTTCAAATCTTCTTGTTGCTTTAGTTCTTCTTTAAAACCCTTAACAGTATTTTTTCCTTTCATACAGTTTCCTCACTCTGTCTTACCATTCTAAGGTATTACCCACCTTTCAAGTGACTCTTTATCAATTCTTTTCGTCTTCTTCAACCTACCACAACCTCATCATGTTCTGATTTAAGCCATCATCAAGAGGAAGAAGAGTAGACTACCGTGATTGGAGTTGAAGGGATCAAGGTGGAAATAGGCCCTCTCCTGTACGTGTGCCCAGGTCACTCAACCAAAGAGTCAGCACACCCATCGAATCACTATTTTTCAAATGTATAGCTACTCGTAAGGACATGTTCAACAAGTTGTCATCCAGACGAATCAGACTGCCCAATTTCGCCCGTGATTTTGAAATCGTGGAAGATCGTAAGTTGAGTGACTCTCATAATGGGTTCATCTTCTCGTTATACTTATTGGACAGAAGCTTCCATCTCCCTTTGCATCCTTTTTTTGCAGGATATTAAATGTCTATGGTGCTGCGCTTAGTCAGCTTCACAGTCTTTCGCGGAGGACCCTGATAGCTTATTTCATTAAGTGTAGTAAACATTTTGAGCCTTTATTCTTGGTTGTTTTTCAACATTTTTACCAACTAGAGGGCATTACCCAAGGGATTTTAGCCAAGACAGTCTACTTCTGTACTTGCAAGGACCACGAGCCTATCATTCAAGGTTTCTCCTGAATTTTCCACTTAGACCTTCATAAGTTCATATGAGTGAGAAGGAAACTTGAAGGTAGCTTTGGCTTTCCTACAAGGTGGTCTATCCCTTACAAGTCTTTTAGTCTTTAATGATAGCCAATTGTTCCATACCTCGCCATGTCACAGTATGACCGCTTAAGGCTGGGGTGTCCTCTTAGGCTGGACAAACTCTTAAGAATTTAGAACATTTTTCATTAGTGTTTAGAATAGCAAAGCCCTAATGGCTTTAAATCAGCAGATTTAGTGTTGGGAGCAGACCCTCAAAGAGTCAAGCCCGCTAGTGAAGCATGGCCTTATGGGGCCTCTATCACACCAAAAAAATTAGGCCTAGAGGGTTAGAGGGTAATTAAATATTTTAGCTCAAAATATGTTCGTAAATTCAAAGCATGGTAAAAAAAATGTCTTTGTCTATGGCTTTTTGAAAACTAAATCAATTTATGAAAATAATATAAAAAAGACTTCCTATTTTAGACAGAGGATTATTTTGTAAAAGGGTTAATGTAAGAGTAATTTTAAACAAAATATACCAAGTTTTAAAATCATCCTATTTCTCCGCCTTTTTACCCTACTTTTGACGTTTAAAAAAATGAAGAGAAACATCCTTCGTCTTTTTCATGTGCCGCCTATTAGGAAAGAATAATATCAAACTTTCATCCTCTAATTTCAATCTTCAAATGATCCAATGCCTTATTTTCTATCATCTTCCTAGCATTATAACCTCATTAGAATTTCAAGAAAAACATAAAAAAAAACACCATTGATTTTGCTATCACTCATCTTGTGGGTCTTTTGGATTTTTAACCAAACGCTTATTTTACTCTCAATGAATGTAATTTTTCATTTTCTTATTAGTTTTTCATAGTATCTAGCCTTTTAAATTGAGTATCTATCTATTGAATCAAAAGTTTTGAACAAATGTCAAAATTGGGGGCGTTAATGGTGAAATTCAGGATTTTGTATGAAAACATTGTTTTAAAGTGTTTCTCAACTTGTTTTGATATTACTAGAAGGTCTCAAAGCTTTCCCTAAATTTTTGTTGAAAGATTCTAAGGTTTTATTGAGTTTTCGTGAAAATGGCCATTGTACGTCGAAATTTTAGAACCATGAATCTATGTGGTTTTGTGTGGTTTGAGGGTTGAGAATTATTCTTAGATGTATAACTAAATGACTGGAATCAATTTTAGAAATTGGGAATGAGTAAGGATTAAGATATTTGAGTTTCAAGTTTGTTAGTCAAAAATTTTAGTTCCAAGAGGAACTAGCCTTAGACCTGTGTTTTTTTTGTTTAAGGTGTGTTATGGCTGCTAATTTATTGTGTATATTCTTTATTATGTGTGAAGATTCAGAGTCATTATAACCTTCTTCGAGTAAAGTGAAAGGCAAGGAAAAGTTAGTTTAAGCTTTCGATAACTAGGCGAGAGAGCGAACATTGAGTGTTTGGAATCGCTGCTTGTAGACACGATTCATAGTGTTAATTGGGAGCTTAGGAGTAGCCTAAACCCCTACTTTAATTTTCGAGTTTAATCTTTCTTATACCCCTTGTTTAATTTGCAAAGTATGTGATTGTGTAATATGGATTGAGTATTAAGTTGTGACAATGTGACATGTGATATATATTGTGATAGCTATTGTGAATGTGTTAGTTGTGGGCATATTACACATGCCAAATTATAGTGATGATGTTGTGTTAATGATATAAATTTTCAGTGAAAGTGTGCAAAAAACTTTAAGTACGTATGTGTTGAATTGTGGAATGTGATGTTGATTTGAAAGGTAAAGTAAGTGAATATTGGTATGTGGTATGTGATAATCTGATATTTATTGCATTTATATGTGAAAGAATATGTTATGGCTTAATGAGCATAGTTGTGGAACTTAAGGTGCAATTAAATATGAATCCGATAAGTATGAATTTTTTACAAATTGTAATGTGAATTGAAGTTTATGAACAGAGATTAAATGAATAGGAATAATAACTAAATGTGTGTATTTACGGATAATTTGGCCTTGTGATCTCATGAAACCATTGGATAAAGTTGGCATGCCATAAGATTGTGAGTACTCACCCTTGTGTTTTGTGATTTGGGCAATAAGGCCCCGGGACAGATTTGAGGGATAAAGGAATGTCGAGCTAAGCTCCATTCACCAAGTTCTATTGGTATGTTAGAGAGTGTTTAGCTTTATGCTACACTTATGGGATATCTTAGACTCTTTGAGTCATTGGTGTGATGGAGATCCACGTATCCAATGTGTGGTGATAGAGCCTAATTTTATGTTTCATGTTTCCAAGTTGCCAAATTATCAAAAAGTGATTAATATATGAAAATTTTGTGTGTAAATGCATTTGAATATATAAGCTAGACTTGTGAGCTATTAAAGCATGAATACGTTTCTTTGTCTTGAGGAATTATAGTAAAATGAATTATATATATGAGTTGAGTTTAATTGCATGTGAGAGTATAAGTTATTTTTATGAATTAATGAAGCATGAACACATAATTTTGACTCGATTAGAATATGGTTGTGAATGTGTTGTAGTATGCCCTTTCTTAACCTTTGATGTTGTGTATGCTTTATGGTTATTTCGACGTTCACTGAGCTTGTTTAAGGTCACACACCCTATTCTAAACCATTGCAGATATTTAGCATTGTAGTGTGAGCGGTGCAGTTCTAAGGAAGTGGTCAAAGTTAGGCTTTAGTATTTAAGTAGGTGATAATATAATTATTCTTTGAACTATGGGAATGAAGGCAATATGGTTACAACTTTGGCTAGTTATTATTATGTTCTTGTTGGTTTAGTATGATTGTGAACTTCTAGAAATTTTTTCTTGGTAATTATTACTATTTTTAATTGTTATTATCATGATTTGGATCGATAAGGTAAAAATGTTGCGTTGGACTATGTTTTGGGTAAATTTGATGCTTGATACTGTGATGATTAATGCATGTTAGAATAGAGATATGTTGAGCATGTTTAATACTCTATTTTGTTGTGTTTTTGTGAATCTGAGTAGAGGTATCGGTACCTCATAGTTGAATTATGTCTTTGAGAAGTCTGTAGCTTAATTTGGTTCGATACCCAATCACGAGTATCAATACTCGGGGTGAGAATATCAATACCTTTGCCCATGTATCGATAAAATGCTTTTATTTAAAATTTGACAGAATGCTAGTTTGATATCGATTTTCTTACTAGTACCGATACTTATCTTCCAAAATATCGATACCTGTGATGGTGTATCGATATCTTCCAAAATATCGATACCTGTGATGGTGTATCGATACTTACATAGTTTCTTTATAATTTTATCAAATGGTCCCTAAGAATGTTTTTAATTTATTTCTAATGTTGACTACAGTATGTTAGATTTAAAACTTCTGTAAATGTTTGGATGTGACAACTGTTGTACGTAATTGAGACTGTGTGAATATGTATGAGTTACAATGTTTGATGTAGCGTCCTATTACTCAAGCTCAGCGACCTGGCCGGGTATAGGGTATTATAGCCTCTGACGAGTTGGCTTAGTCATTAATGAGGAAAAGAATAGAGCCTTCCATTCCCCTAAGGTATTCCTCTTTCATACTTATCCCTCTCAATGCTTGAACTTGAGGGTGTCCACTCTCACCAGGTCTTTATTGATCCTACTATTAAATCTTAGCTTGTCATTATAAGCTTTCCCTCTCCCCTTATCATTCTCCAACATCCTCCACATATGGACATGGGGGCACTTATGGATAGTGCGCAAGAAGTTGCAGCGTTGGTTGATAACAGGGTGCTGGCGGTTAGTTTTCATCATAAGAGGCAGAGGCTAGAAGGAGAGTCCTCCAACACCGGGAAAAGAGAGAAGCTAGTTTAGGTCACCAAAGTTCTGGGAAAGAACTTTCAGTCCCAAATAGGGAATCCATCGGCTCTCCCACAACCGCTTCTGTCTTCCCCACAAGGCTAGATACTTATGTAGCCCCATCCCAAAACTTATCAGCATCTCAACTTAGAGTTTCAGGCTGGGTTACTACCAGTTCCACTTCACCCACTTATTTGATCGATGCTATTGATTTTACCCTTTCCACGGGCGAGGTACAAACCTTCTTCCCTTACAGAAGGCACATAGGCACATTGGCATTCACAATCGCACCCTTGCTAAGTTAGCGAGCTCTTCGTTGATAACAGCCGCAGAGTGGGAACTTATGAGTTGGGATCTCCAACAGGCCTGCAGTGAGGTTGAGGCCAATTGAGTTAAGTCTTAGAGAACCCACCTTTAGAGAGAATAATCATTCGCCCAACTTCGCCAATTTTACCAATCCTATGATGCATTTGTTTTTCAAAACCACGAACATGCTCAATCTGTCTCTGCATGCGAAGCTAAATACCAAGCCTCGATGTTGGAGAAAAAGAGTTTAAGGAAAATGTCTATCATCTAGTGGCCCTAGAGAGACAACACCTCGCCGATAAGGAGCAAATACAGAAAGAGAGCACTGCGGCTTTGGATAAATTTTTAATAGATAGCAACAAAGGTATTAAGGCACATTTTCTCATTTTAAGATCCAGCTTGGTGGTGCCCATATAAGTGGTGTCCCTTCGACCTATGCTACATGAACTTCCAACACTTGTGACCTCTTGTTAAGACTGACCTTGGCTTCAACGTCCTAAATCTGAAAGGGGCTGTATGGAGGAAATTTCAAAAAAAATGGAAAGAGTCAGATGAACTCTTCTACGATCATAATTCAAACACATTCGACTCGAATTCCTCAAGTGGTACATTTGATGATGCTTCCAGCTCTTCAGCCCAAATGGAAGCCAATGTTGAGATGGAAGAAAACAAAGGGAAATGGTTGGTCTGCCAATCAATGACTTTACTTAATCCTTTCATATACTTGGACTCCTCCTTCTGAAATAATGGAAACTCCCATCATTTCCTTACTATTTAGTATTATACTTTTCACAAACCTGACTATAATTCGCCAATCCTGCACTTATTCACATCACACTTACTTTCTCATAAAACTTTTGAGGGACAAAGCCAAATCTACTGTAACACGTATATAAGGGATATTCCTTAACTTCCTATGTCCAGAAGCTTGGCTAAACCGAAGCTTTGATATCACTCATTCGTATCACCTTATATCGGTCCTGATCACCAGATTTGGGTACCATATGCTACACTAAATCGTATAACATAAATGGTACTCCCGTTTCAGATTTAAATTACATACTTTTAATAACTCAAAATTTTGGGGAGTTTAAATAATACAAATCTCTTTCACAATTGGGGGTAATCCTTACAACCCTAGTTCTAACATTTATTTACAATATTTGGATTTATACTTGAATATGGACATAATCAACTTAAACCATGAGGCAAGGCCTAGATGGATTTATACTTGAATATGGACATAATCAACTTAAAGCATCTGGCTTAAAATCAAACTCTTTGATTCTTGTAAAAGAATTTGCCAACTCAATTGGAAAGACTAGGGCTTTCACCACCTTAAGCCATTCTTTGGCAGATATGATCCTTGATACATACAGTGTAGCCTTTACGGTGCTCGCACTTCCAGTGTAGCCTTCCCTTCTTCCTAGGACACTAATGCTTATAGTGTAGCCTCCACTGTACTAGCCTTTTCAGTCCCTTTCTCAAGGGGGTTTCATTAGTCTTGTGGCCCCTGCTTGGGGTAGATCATCTAGATTATTATCACTTTTCATAGTCATGACGGACACCTACCCGTCACTAGCCTTGGCAAACTATAACACTAGGTTTCTAGTTAACTCGGAAACTTGAAATAATTAAAGGACTAAATTAAAAGAGATCGCATGTTGGATGTCTCTATCGAAAGAAACAAGAAGGCTGAAAACTAAATTTGACATGGTTGAGAACTAAACTTGGTTTGGTTAGACAGGAACTAGTTGTTTCCTTAGTAGGAGGCATAATGATTAGCAATGGATGATTCTCCTAAGGTTGGTAATGTATGGGAAAGGCTATAAATAGTTAAGAGATGGCTCCCCAGGGATGATTTTCTTTCTAATTCTATTTCATTTTCTTTGTTCTTTATCTTATTATTTGGATACTTTGAAGAATATTAGGCCATGAAAGGTTCTGCATGGAGCAAACTCCATAAGAATAGAGATAGAGAAGTAGGAAACCAACAAACTGGTAAGGTTCTTAGCTCTTTTGTGTCATAAGAATAGGTAAATATGGTTATGGACCTTCAAAACCAATTTAGGGGTTTTGCATTCTTATGAAGGTTTAAGCTTTTAAAATGAAGTACAAGCTTAACCAGTAGATCTTTTGTTGTAATGCTTAACTTCCATGAGAATAGAAGCTCTAGCATTCAAGAAAGCTAAGCTGTGGAAACGATGAAGCTTTAGGTGAGTTTTTAAAACTCTAACCATGGATGTTATGATCTATGCTATTTGAGTATGCCATGTTTCCATAAACATAAACATTCATATATGAATGTCAATAGACATGAAATGGTCATAGTATGGCGTACATCGCAAAGCTATGAAATATGATGATATGTGCATGCTTTGCATGATAACTGTGGAAAAACCTCTATGGGATAGTTGAAGTTAGGAAGGGAAATGGGGAGTGATCCTGTTAGATACCGCCACAGGCAAAGCTCTAGGCCTTATAGTAGAAAAAGTGTGTAGTTTGAGCATCAATTTTAGCTAGTGTAAAGGAGGTAATGGTAGGAGGACTCAAGAAATGAGAATCGTGAAAAGGTATTTATTGCCACGGTAATATTGACTACTCATTAAGGGGGACACCGTGATGAAGGCATATGGTGTAAGATAATAGATGAAAGATGCTATGGTTGTCTGGTATATGGTGTAAGACCATGGATGAAAGGTGCCATGGAAGCACTGTACAAGGTATAAGGTATAAGGTATATGGTGTAAGACCATAGATGAAAGATCTTATGACAGCCAATTATAATGAGTAAAACAATAGATGAAAGGCTCCAGGACATTATATGATAGTATGCTAGGACGACGAATTGGTGTAAGACCATGGGTGAAAGACTCCATGGCATTCATAGATATAGTCTATTGGGACAATAAACATAGAATGGAGATAGTCCACTAGGGCAGTAAACACATAACAGAGATAGCCCACTAGGACAATAAACAAAGAATAGAGATAGTCCACTCTGAAAGTAAAGACGGGGTAAGTCCGTCAGGACAAGAGAACGAGCTAAGAAGGATATAAGACTATAGCTCGGCTACAACAACTTATAGAACTTTCCAAGAAACATACGCAGAAATAAGGTAAAAATGGGTGTAAGATGACAGTTTAACTGTGGCAACCAACAAGGACTCCAACAAAGTAGTAAGCGTAAAGTAGCCAACCAGGATGTTCTAATGATGCATACTACCAAGACGGTAAGTGTATGGTATGGTACATAGGGCGGCAAGCAGAACTCGAGGAGTTCATCAAAAAGGGGAAAATTAAATAGGAAAAGAAAAAGTTTGTCAGAGGATAGACATGAATGTCAATAGGCAAGTGGACAAGGACCCAGTAAGAATCATAGAAAGAATTAGGGACTTGTGAATGACCTGTACGTAGGCAGTGTTGATGATAAGCCTCCAAGGATCACAAGAAAAGATTCGTAATCAAGAGCCACCAGGATGTGCTCTATGAACTTGTACACAAGAAGCAAATCTCATCGGAGGGATGAGAGTTCCACTCCTAGGATAAGGATTCTGTCCAGGGGATAGTATGTTTGTCAAGACTAATCCTTTTTAAGAAAGGCCTATCATGGGTACATCATTACGATGTTAGCATTATAGGGATGAATTGAGTAAGTGAGTTACCAAACTTGTATAGTGGCACGAGCGGTAGTCTGTTAGTTCATTGAGTCAGACCAGTCTCCACTCATGGGACATGTGAGTTCCCAAGTGATGGCTGGAGTGAGGGGCAAATTACTGGAAGTAACCCCTCCATTGTCACCAATAAGGTGGAACGAGAATAGGTTTGCCAGAGTGGAAAGGTTTGTTGTAAGTCAACCAAATACGTAAATTAAAATGAGTCCATTTGAACTATGCTAAGGAAAAAGGGGAGTCTGACCAGCACCAAGGAAGGTATGACCTAAAGATCCTTAGGCGAGGAGTTAGAACAATTACCATAGAGGTCATCGAACACCCAGTATGTGGGGTGTATGATAGGAAGGAAAGATGAGAAGTAAGGATTGGACTCGCTGATAAGGTGAGATGTTCGGATTACGGTCAGGTGGAGAGTTCAACCAGCGAAAGGTCTTATAGTGAACCAATTAGTGCGGAGGATTGGGTGGAATCCGCCATATTGACAAAGAAGACTTACCTTAAGCAAGTAAGGAGTTAAATTAACCTTAATTTATTTTACATTTGTAACCCTTGTGCGATAAGGTTTATTTATGTGTGGCCTAGTAAAGGAAGTCACTAAGTTCATTTAAACTTACAACAGTGTGGTTGATGTTCGTAGGACTTGCGAGGACGATTAATGATTTGGAGGAGGGAACAAGCCAAATGTTGCTGAGATCGGGTAATCGCGGATGATTCAGAGTCATGCACATAGGAAGATAGGGTACCAGTGGAGGCTTCGCTTCAGGAATTGTTATTTTGTATCTAGATAGCACCCTTAGAATCTGGGTAATAGGATAGTTAGCCTTTGAGAAGAGTTGTAAGAGTTACATTTTAAATAAATAATCAGATTAGAGACAAAAATTTGAGGGACTAAACATTCAATGGCTTAAAGCCTTTGTTTCAAGAATTATTATCAGCTTTACTTTAGTCAGTTTTATAATAGTTAAGTCAATAAAAATTAAGAATAGGTGAACTCGATCCATTTGTGACACTTCATAGTCAGATCCGATGATTGGGTCGGGTTAGGGGTGTTACAAGTTTAGTGTTATCAGAGCATAGGTTTAGTTGGTCTTTTGGAACTAAGGATTTGGAAGGAGTACCTCTCATGTGCATGGTGACCAATCTGGCTAAGTCCCTTGGGTCCTTAGTTTGGTTAAGATATTATATGTGGTATGTGGATGCATGCGCCTAGGTTGGTGAACAAAGAGGTAAGTACCAATAATTTAATATGGAAAAATATGAAGAAAGTATAATTGAGTAAATTGTGGTGGTAGAAAGTACTAAATAAATCCATAAAGAGTTATAAAGAAAGTATATACGAATAAGTAGATAAATGTGAAAATTGAAAAGTAAGTGCATAGAATAAAAATACAAAAGTAATGCAACCTTACTAGTCACCAAGTAGGCAGTCACATCGACGGTATCTTGCTTCTTGGTTTGTCCTTAGGAAGAAGTAGGAATGCCCTCATTGATCCTTGGAGATGTAGAACCTAATGGTGGCATTAACAAATCTATGAGAGGAGCGTAGAGTTTGCATAGGAAGAGCCCATGGTGATGGATATATATTTGGACACAAGTTGAAGCCTGACGAGAAAGGCCTTCGTGTAACCCCTCAAACCAAGCCTAGACGTTATGGCCCAATCTAAGTGATCACATGGGCCATGGAAATGGCCAAAACACGAGTTAAAATAAATAGATTTAAATTTGAAAACACGTATCTAATATTTCTTTAGAATTCGTTTTTTTTAAAAACATAATCTTGAGAAGTAATCTTGTTTATTATTTGAAACATGTTATAATTATTTTGAAAATTTAGATTCGATAAAATGAGTTTACAAAAACTGATTTTATCAAGAAAACATCAAAATAATTTATCCATATTAAAAACCCATGCAAAAAGTCCATCTATATTTTTTAAAATAAAACATCCATGCCACAGTTTAATGATAAAACACAAATTAAAGTCCCAATATAAAATTTAAAAGTCCATAAAAATCCCAAAATAATAAAATAGTCCATAGCCATAAAAATCGTCTACTTTCTAGAGCCTCTTCGATGTCTGAATCCGAGTCCTAACCACGTGGATTATCTGAAACATATAAGTAACATGGGTGAGCTTTTATAGGCTTAGTGTGAGATCACCACATAATATACATATATTTGCAAACACATCAACTCCTATATCAAACATGACATAATCATACATCATCAAAATTATGGAATTTATCAATTATAACTATGCATGAACATATTAATGCACATTTAAAATCGATGCACGTTTTATAAAAATTCCTACACGTCTCCGCTACACACCAATATCAAGTTCCCCAGAACTCGTCCATCCAAACACCGTTTGTGGACATGTCACCATTGATTTGCAGATAAACTACCACTGTTAACACTAATGTGGACAAGCCAGCACTGGTTTGTAAATAAACTGCCACTACTTCCACCTTTCACATAATCCCACCCCATGCATGTGATATGGGAATTTCACTTATTACACATATAGATCACTTTATACACTTATGCATGTAAACATGCTCTCATAATCACTTACCACATAATATTCACTTGGATTGTAGGTGGATTGTGTTTCAACTATAAATTTATGTTATTTTTAATTACTGGAAAGAGGTTTGGTAGCCTTTGGTAGTAGATGCAGGTAGGATGAAAGAGATAAGAAGAAGGAAAAGAGAACGAAGAAGGTGAAACGTTGCCAAGGCAAATCGTGGGATAGCCTGCTAACAGAAATGCCATGGCAATTCCTGGAAGATGATGCAATACTCAATCCACGTCACTCTCAGCCAGCTATACGTGTACGAGATAAATCACCTTGAAAAAGAGGAGTAAAATATGTGTGTTAAGAGGGATGGGTCTAACCTATAAAAAGAAAAGAGAGAAAAGAAGAAAACACATTGTGAGGAGAAAAGAAAAAAAGAGAGTAGTTACTCTCTCTGCAATAAAATCTGGTGAAGTAATTCAGAAGAGAAGAAGAAGGGAGTAGCTAAAAAAGGGGGATCATAGACGCAAAAAAGGGAAGAGAAATCTGCCTTGGGTTTTGCGTAGAATCTTGATATGAAGTTAGAGTGCAGGAAGAACTTCTTGCAGTTCTATCTTTGCTCTGTTTTCTTAGTTTGAATTCTGTGATTCATAAAACTTGAAGAATGTTGATGAATGATTTAATTTTGGATTTCATTGCCCATCCCATGAGCTAATTATCTCGGGTTGGAATTATTTGGGTGGATATTAAATTATCTGTAATGCCCATGATATGGTGTTGATTAAGATTACTATTTCATCCGATTCTTGTTTATTTGAATGTATGCATGCAAGCTCTAGACATAGTTGATTGCATCTTATGAACTTAGATGGATTTGAATCTGAAAGGATCAAATACATCAGATTATTAATCGTTTGATACAGGCGAGTACTTGAAAGAATATTCGCAGCATTCTAGACATAAAAGATGCAATCTATACAGGTGTAGAGTGTTAGTTGGGTTATCATTCATGAGTCTTTTAAAAATACACAGAGTCCAAATAATGACTAAAGTTTAACTCTCGAAAGAAGTAGATTACAGTTGTAAATATCTGGGCAGCAATTTAGTCATAACTTTGCCATGGCATTATTATGTTATGAAAATATTACTTGAGTAATTCCATCCTTTATCATCCAACAACAAAAATACTCTCTACTTGTTCCTTGTTGATTGCCATGACATTTAGATTATTTGGTCATTTTTAGTTATAATTGATATTATTAGTTCATTCATTAATTCCCTTCACCAATTTATATTTTGTTCCTTTTGCACAGTTTCATTCATTAAATTTACAGTAATACTTACCAATTCAAATAAACTTCTGATCCCTGTGCAGACGATACTCACTCATCATTATATTACTTGAATAGATGTGACAGTTGCACATTTTCATTATTTACACATAACATCTCCCTACTATTATTGTTTGGTCCTTCAAAACAATATGATGTAGCATTAGTAATATAGTACATAAATAATTAATGTTAACAAAATACCACTATGACTCATGGCACTATACTATTCGACCATGTCAAGAAAATACTAGGAGAAGGATTTTTATGACTTAAAAATGATCCATACTTACACTTGATCAATTCAAATCAAATGATGAATCGAGGAGGGGCGATTTTGGAGAATTTAGTAATCTGGAAAGTATCATTGAGATAAAAGAATAAGTTTGATTTATTAAAAATGAGTATTGGCACAATGAGAGGAAAAAAAAGAAAATAAAGATTTTCATCACCGATGATGGTGGTTCAGTGACAGTAACAACGACGGCTCGGTGGCAATCTGGTGATGGTGATGCTATGTTCAATGGTGGTTCAATGGTGGTTGAGTTTGGAGGTTCGGCTATGGAGAAGAGAAAAAAGAAGTAGGAGAAAAAAATAGAGGAAAAAGTGGAGGAGGAAGTGGACTCATGGTGGCACACGGCAGTGACCACGGAAATGATGAGAAGAGGGAGATTAAAAAAGAGGAGGAGCGACGACCACGAGAGGTGGTGATCGATGGAAGGTTTTTCGATTCACAGTGGAGGAATAAAAAGGGTTTTGGAGAAAATATGGTGGTTGTTTGCAAAAATGGAAAGAAAAAAGGTGAGAAAGAAATTAAAAATATAAGAAAGTGAATGGGAAAGAGGGTATGGACAGCAAAAGCTAGGGAGGAGCTTGGTCAACTATGGCAAGGTTACATGTATCAAGCTACATGGTAAGAGGTGAGGTTATGGCAAGGGTGGGGGACATGGAGCAAAAAGGGGATCATGTACCCCCTAACTATGGTAAGTTTGACCATCGAATGGAGGAAACAAATCCTCCTCGTTATGGTGCACAAGGTGGACGACAAAAATATTAAACAGGCGAAAATTTGTCAAAAAAAATAAATAGAAGAGTGTGAACAATGAGCCTTGAACCTTGGACACTATGATAGCTAAGTAACTACTAAACCACTAGGCCATTAATTCCCTTGTGTCCAACCTTGCACGTTTAATTTAAAGAACAGAAGATGACAGTTTCACTATGACAGATTACATTTTGACCCACAACTCATGTGAGAAGACCCATTTCACAACTTGTGTGAGCAATGTTGTAAAGGAAAGGTTAAGATTATATGTAAAGGCACACTTCGTGTGAGCTTTCCTGACTATCCGATGTAATTCTAGATGGTTCAACGGGTAAGAAAAAGGAATGAAATGGTAAGTTCACAATTGAGATGTAATATGATGTTATAAAAAGACTGATGAATTAAATGATGTACTTATATATGAGAAATCTACTTATGTTATGGATGAACTCATTTATATTATGGACAAGGGCACTAACTTGTGATTTGATGATGTTGTTTAGGCTTATACTAAGCATTTGGAAAGGTAAGTAAGGAAATGGAATGAACCATGATCGTATGGTAATGATAATGAATTATATGGTAATGATGATGAATTAAGTGTTACGTTTATATATATATGTTTGATTTCATATGTATCATTAACAAGTATGCTAACTTGTGAGTTTGATGGTGTTATATAGGCTTTATTAATTTTATGGCATTGATAATGGTTTATACTTATTTTATAAAGTTTATTATTGAATTGGTATATTATGTTTAAAGTTTATACAAGCTTACTAAGCATTCATTTCTTACGTAGTTATTTCCCTTTACTTTACAGATTATTGGAAGTTCAATCGATTGGAAATTCGTCGGAGATCTATCACACTATCAAGTAGACGATTCGGTAGCTGTTGAGTAATTTGGCTAAGGTTTATAATGACATTTATAGGGTGGTTTGTAATGGTATTATGGAGTATGTGTTAATAGTGTTTTGGCATGTATAAGCTTTGGAAAGCTAGGTTGGTTTGCTACATTTTGATGCCTTACCAAGTAATGTGATTTCGGTTATTTTGATGTGCTTGTTTTAAGCTTATCTTGGCATGTTAGTAGTGACTTGAAAATGATTACTTGAGACATGGTTAAGTTCATTTATGAGCTAGGTTACCATATATGAAAATGGCAATATTATCATGCATAGGTCTATTGTATTGATGGCTCATGGTATTAATGGTTTTTTTATTATGCTAGTGTCTTTGAAGTTTATGTTATATTGTGGACTTGTAGTGCTTGTTAAGTAAAGTCATGTTAACCCCTTTTTGTTATTGAAAGGTATGGTCTTTTGGTAGTATTGTAATGATTAAGAATGGATAATTTGAGGTATGTTTTGGTAAGGAATTGAGTTAGATTATGTTGCTTGAAATAAGGTAATGTTGAATTTTGTTGGCATGTTATGTTTTCGTAAGTTTGTGGTGCCTTTGAATGACATATTGGTTAGGTAAATTTGGATGTTTTTAATGGTATGTTTATGCAAGTTTGAATGGTTTTTTGACCCCTTAATTGTGTGAACAAATGGTTTAAATAGTTATGCATGAAATGGTCTTGGAAATGGCTTGTTTTAGGTAGATTTGGGTGTACACAGCCTGAGACACTGGCGTATGACTTAGTAGTGTGAGGCACACAACCCAGTGACACGGCCATATGTCATCTGATGATTTTCTTAGGGTGCAAGTCAGTGAATTACACGGCCTAACACACAGCCTGGAACACGGGCATATGGGGCAACTTCAAAAGTTACATGGCCTGGCACATGGGCGTGTGACCCTACTCAGTGAGTCACATAGGTAAGGACACGGGTTGGGACACGATTGTGTGTCCCTTTTTCAAAAGTTACACGGCCTAAAACATAGATGTGTGTCTCAACCGCGTGAGGCACACAGCCCGGCCACACAAGTGTATGACCCATGTTTTTCAAATTTTACATCTTTTTCCTATACTTTCCAAATTTTTTATAATTGGTCTAGAATTGCTTTTAAGCTATTTTTATGGCCTCGAGGGCTCAATTTAGGGACAGTATGCATGTATATGAATGGTTTATGATGTGATTATATTATTGAATAACATAAAGTTTAAAAGTTTCCAATTGTACAGTAATGCTCTCTAACCCTAATCCTGCGACAGACACGGGTTAGGGGTGTTACAACGGTTTTGGTAGAGGTCAGAGAGCACCGGGTGGTGGTGTGGTTTAGACTGAGGCAGGATAGCCTACTCTTGTGTACGCGGTAAGGCACCCTGAGGATAGAGACGATACCGACGTTATAGGGGGTACATTATTTATTCATATTGTTCTATACTTTGCTCTAATTGATATTCGATCTACACATTCATATGTATCTAGCACTGTCTTTGTGAATTTGGGTATATCTGATAAGTGTACTACTTGAAAGAATTTTGTAATTAGTCCCTTGGGTCAGTTGGTTTGAGTTGATGAGATTTATAGATGGGTTCCGTTAGAGATTCAAGGCATTGTGTTTCCAGCTAACCTGATGGAATTGGCTTATGGTGAGTTCGATCTGATTCTAGGAATGGGTTGGCTCGTGGAACATTGGGTCAGTTTAGATTGTACCTCTAAGCGGGTTAGTCTGAGATCAGATGAGGATAGTGTGATCATTATGATCGGTGAGCGAGGAGATTACCTCTTTTATTTTATCTCCGCTCCTGTAGCAGAAAAGCTAGTTCAGAAAGGTTGCGAGGCATACCTAGCCTTTTTATCTGATTCTAGTTTTGTCAAACTTTTTGTTAAGGATATTAGATCTGTGAGAGGCTTTTCAAACATTTTCCCTGATTAGTTACCGGGAGTACCTCCGAATAGGAAAGTTGAGTTTGGTATTGAACTATTACTAGGTAGCGCTCCGGTGTCTATTGCTCCATGTCGCATTGAACCGAAGGAGCTTGTGGAATTAAAAGCCCAGCTTTAAGAACTTCTTGATCGAGGGTTCATTCGATCGACTATGTCTCTGTAGGGAGCATCGGTCTTGTTTCTCAAGAAAAAGGATAGCACGATGAGGATGTGTATAGATTCTCGCCAGTTGAATAAGTTGACGATAAAGAACAGTTATCTACTTTCGAAAATGGATGACCTGTTTGATTAGTTCCATACGGCGTCTATATTCACCAAAATTGATCTCCGTTCTAGGTACCACCAACTCAAGGTTAAAGAGACTGATGTGCATAAGATTACTTTTAGGACTCGTTATGGACATTACGAGTTCCTAGTCATGCCCTTCAGTTTGATGAATGCTCTGGCTGCGTTTATAGATCTAATGAACCAGGTATTTAAACCATATTTGGATCAGTTTTTCATCGTTTTCATTGACGACATTCTGATTTATTCTAAAATTGAGAGTGAGCATGATGAGCACCTTCAGATAATTCTGTAGATACTCTACGAGAAATAGTTGTGTAACAGCCCGATTTTAGGCCCAGTCCAAACAGTGGTTTTGGGACCACAAATTTGACGTGAAAAAGATTATTTTTTATTATATTTTTATGGTCTAAAATTTCAAGGAATAATTTCGTAAAAATTTCGTTCAAAAATTTCGACGTTTGGGCACTCAATTTAGCCAAAAGGACTAAATTGTAAAAAGTTCAAAAGTTGAGTTCTACATGTTAGAAGTGTCCAAATGTTATGAACTTTTAAATTGGAGGTCCTCAAATGGTAATTAGACAATTGGTTAACTTTTTGGACAAAAATGGACAAGAGATAAGTGGAATAGGAATTTTTTAAGTTGGGGTCATTTTGGTCATTTAGTAATTAAAAGAATTAACAAGGCCAAAATAGCCAAAAATTTGTCCATCTTCTCAATGATGAACGAAAATAGCAACGGGGAAGCCATGGTTAGGGCTTTCAAGCTTCCAAGCTCCATAGTAAGTGATTCCAAGCCCTGTTTTTAATGTTCTTTACGTTTTTAAAGTCTCGCTAACTTAATTTAGCTTATTCTAGCAATAATTTAACCTAGGGTTTATATTTGGAAAAATACCCATTGGTGAAATGTGTTTATTTTGATGTTTTATGGTAGAATATGAAGCTTGAAATTGTGTTAAACAATTTTTGCTAAGCAATTTTCAGTGAAAACAAGTGAAACGGCATAATCGGTAAAATTATTATTGTTCATAAGTGCATGTTAGAGCAAGAATTTGATGTTTCTATAGAAGGGAAAAATGTTCAGCATGTTATAAAACATAAGAAAAAGGAATAAAGTTTAATTTCTGAGCTAAGGGTAAAATCGTACTTTTGTGAAACTTTAGGGGAAAAAATGTAATTTTTCGAAAATGTGATTTTTGGACTGGATTGAAGAATGTGGATGTTATATAAGCTAAATATGTTATTATAAATCGAGAAAGACGAGAAATTGACATTGATTGGTAAAAAAAAAGTGAGAAAAAGTGAAAATTCCCTGTTGAACCTTCGGAATGAAAGAGATACGAGTGAAGTTGCTAGGTCACGTGTGTAGTACTATGTGCAGGCTACTATGTGTACCGGAATGATAGGTCGTATGTCTAGTACTATGTGCAGGCTACTATGTGTACCGGATAGCTTCGATCACGCATGTAATACTATGTGCAGGCTACTACGTGTATCGGATGAAAATGGTCACATGTGTAGTACTATGTGCAGGCTACTATGTGAACCGGGTATCATTTATTGAAGGTGGTTGCTATGCGTTGATTTCACCGTGAATCTATTATTACTCCGAAGTGTTAATCGGGAAATTGACTAAGTGAAATTGAGTGATGAATATATATGTGGAATTGAATTGAAGATTGACCTGAAATTGGAAATGAGAAATTTGATTGCTTTGAACATAGTGATAAATTGAATGAATTGTATATGAATTGAAATGAACTATTGGAATGAGATGTGAAAATTTCGATAGATTTGAGATAGTGAAAAACTAAAATTATGAAAGAATACATTTTACAACAAAACAGTTTAGACAGCAACAGTTGTGTGACTTTGAAAAATCACCAAAAATGGTGAAAATTTAATTAGAGAGTGAATAAAATATGAAATGAAATATTAATGAGTCTATTTTTACATAAAAGAAACAGATCAAGCAAAAGAGTTATGTATTTTGAGATATTTGAATTTTAGTGAGGTAGGGTCGATTGATTTTGGAATCTCCTGCTCGAATTTGGAAAATAGTTAAAAATATAATTATGAGTTATAATTTATATTCTTAGAATCCTTAATGAGTCTATTTTCAAAGTAAACAAACTAAAATATCATCTGAATTTTGTACAATGAGATAATTCATTTTAATTTTTCAAATTTTTAATATTTAAATTTACATTATATGTTAAAGCACTCTTAAAATAAATAATTTTTAATATATGCTAATTTTGTTTGGTGCGAATGCTACGTTAATAATTAATTAATTTTTAATTTAAAAGTATAAAATCCTAAAAAATTTAAAATTTTTAAAAATTAATTAATTTCTTACATGGCATACACGTGGACTGTCACATCAGTAAAATTAACAAATTTTAATTTTTCAATTCATTTTGGAGTGATTTGACAAAGAACGCAAAATAATTAAAAGAGACAAAAAATTAAATGGTCGACTGAAATAAATTTTTATAAAATTAGAGGGTCAAATAATTCATCATGTCTATATAAGTGTAACATAATATTTCATGGAGTGGGTCCAATCCAGAAATGTTCATTAAGATCTTTCTGTTGGTTCCCATATACAGTAAATTAAACTGCATACTAAAAATGGTTAAGCCAGAAGTGGCAGTGTTAAAGCGGATGTTAGTGTCAAATGAACGTCGGTAAAGCTAAGACTCTTTCTAAGATACATCATTAGTGAAGAGAGGTCAGAGATGTTGAGCAGTGAAATAGGGGTGAATTTAAAGAATAAACTGTACTAATTGGCCAAGTAAAAAATTCTAAAAATTTTATGGTAAGAAGATATGTGAGTGTAGTTTTAAGAAAAATAAACGAATCTTAATTTGGAGCTCTGTAGCTCGGGATAAAAATGATCTAGTGACTTTAACTCTAATAGATAGCTTTGAATTTAATTATAAGTTAATAGTGAAATTATGTATAATGCTATTTGAGCATGTTATATACATAAAGGATGTGGGATGGAGTGGAGGAGGAGGACAATAAAGTATATGAATTAATTGTGTATAATTGGTTATATGCCTGATTATAATCGATAAACATTGAAATATGAGTGATGTTTATATTGGTGCATTACTGGTCATGGTAAGCTCATGAGAGAAAATAAAGTTTCATAGCATATGTGTGTGGTATATTTGGCATGAAGTGATGTCATGAGTGACTCATGAATTAACTCATGTTGGTAAGTTGATGTATAATTATAGTATTCAAATATATAGATATTTGTAATATTTTGCTATGTGATTCGGAAAAAGGGTAATAAATAGCATAATGAAAATTCAGCCATTGTGCTAGTTTATGTTAAAAGAGTGTTTTATGGCATATCTTAAGTAATGGAATGTTATAAATTTTGAGGTTAATTTGCTAGTCAAATAAATGACAAATGAATTGATTGAGTATTTGTAATTTTGACATATGCTTGGTATATGAAACGTAATAATATATGCTTGAATAAACTTTAAGTATTCGAATGACATGGACTTGATGGTCATAAGAATCAAATATTGAATTCATGAAGCACAGGTGATGTATTGTTGTTGTGTGATAGCTTCGTTCGAGAAATTGATTAGGTAAATGGTAAGTGGAAGCATTTATGGATTTAAAAGAAAATTTGGAATGGACACGAAATTTAGCTCAATTAAATGATTTCATCAATTAAACATTGTGTATACCAGAATGTGTTAGTGAATTACATATTAGTAAATTAACATTCGAAGTTCGGTAAGTGATATATGAAATTAACATGAAAAGATTTATGATTGTTATTAATATTGATTCTGACATAAAGTGGATTCTTTAATATTGGATTGATTTAACGAATATATTGAGCATAGGAATGGGTATGAATTGGGCCTTGTATACCCTAATTAGCAACTCGAAGATAATAATTTGAAAGTTTTTAATTTGGATGAAATTTTATAACTCGGTTTAATATGTCTATAAGTGTATTTATTCTGGTAATGCCTCGTACCCTATTCCAGCGTTGAATACGGGTAAGAGGTGTTACAATGTGACATCACCAGAGTCGGCCCTAATGTTTAGGCCGGGTTTGGGGTGTTACATTTAGTGGTATTAGAGCTACGATTTAGTCAATTCTCAGACCAAACGTAGCATATGTGAGTGTAGCTATACATGCCATGTTATTACTCGTGATGATGTGATATCTCCGGGCTATAACGAAATTGTTTTGTTAGGACAGAGATGATTTTCAATCGAGCTATTTTTGATAATGCTGAAAATGATATTGAGATAAATGAATATCCTCACGTTATGTTGGAATTTGGAAATGGAAGAATAAAAATTCGTGATATGTTTGTGTTCATGTATGAAAAGAGATGACCATAAGTTTAAAAAAAAAAAAAGAAGTTTATGTTGTGATAAGCTCATCCAGGTATGTTGGTGATTATATGATGCTATGTGCTTAACATATTTGATTAAGTGAATATGATAAGCGAATTTACTTAAATAGATGGAATGTGTGTTTATGTACATCTGCTTGAATAAGTGAAATCAGTACGTTCATATGATAGAATCTTATGTTTAAATTGTTAAATTAAAGATAATAAGATATTTTGTTTTATGTCTTTACTATTAAACCATGAATATTATAATAGTATGAAAATTGAATTGGAATATTAAATTGAGTAGAACGCAAGAATGAGTACTTTCGTTCAGTGATATATGATGAATTGACGAAAAAGACCATGGTTGGACCATGGCAACATGTGATATGTGATTTCCGTATAAGACCATATCTGGGATATGGTATCGGTGTGATATGTGCTACTGTTGAAGACCATAGCTGGGCTATGGCATCAATATGTAAATATGTGTAAGACCATAGTTGGACTATGGCATAGAGAAAGCGAAGTACTCAATTCTGTAAGATGTTCTCTAATTGAATAAATGTCGGTAAGTAAAATGGAAGCTAAGTATTGGAATTTAATTAGATATTAATATTGAGCTCGAGTAAGTAAATTCATTGTGTGAAATTGTGGGTGACAGAAAATATTCATAATAAATAGATGTGTTAATTTGCTTGGAATGAATTACGTGGTTATGATGGTATTACATTGATGATGAATGCAAAGTCATATATATATGTATCTATGAGAGCAAGTTAAAAGCTTTATGAATTCACCATCACCCCCTTATCAATATTGTTTTATGATGAAAATTATCTTGATGAGACAGATATGTTTCTCAACTGAGTTAACTCTGATAGTATAGAAGTAAACACTTAAATGTTTGAGTGAAAATGTATTGATTATGAGTTGAAACTCATAAAGGTATGGATCAAATAATATAACATTTTGTTATTGATAAATGATATAATTACACGAGCATATGAGTTATGATATTTGGACTATGATGCTATATAGAAATTTCAATTGTGAATTAGTGATTTGAGTTGGCATATGAATTATGTGTTGAGAACAAAAGTGATTAAAAGAAAATATTTATTAAATGCTTTGAGAATGTGAAATTACTAATGAATTGGCTATTTGTGATAGTATGTGTTATGCACATTTATGTGTAAGATAAATTTGAGGCTTTACTACACTCACCCCCCATATCAGTAAAATGCTACAATGAAATTTGTAAGATTTTGGTTTAATAAGCTTACGAGTGTAGTGTTACAGAAGTTTGTGTAGGGGAGATTAATAATGTGGTCAGAAAAGTGAATGAATTAGCTAATGAAGACAATATAAAAAAGAGAGAAATATTAGATAGTTTTGAAAACTACTCAGATTATGCAAAGTTACTGTCACAAAAGAAGTTAAATCCGATTAAATAATTTATTAAGGTATGTTATTTAAAGAAATAATTAACCGGAAGTTTTTCTGGATCGATTTCTGTTAGTAAAGAGATAATGTGAAAATTCTGATGACAGAATTAGACAATTGAGTAATGTTTGTATTATAATAATAGCTGAAGACAGTAGCTATAATGGGTAATTACTATGAATCCTTTTAGACATTCTGTGTGTACAATTATCCTCAGAAGTATATGTGATTGTTTAGTTTCAAAAAGAATTCTTATCGTATGAGAACATTAGCTAAACATATTAATAGATGAAATAATTATTGGTTTGTTTGGATTATGTTAGACATCGCCATGTCTTTTTCTGGTATTTATTTCCTTGTGTGAATATGAAAATCAATGGTAAAGTCTGAGTGAGGCTAATATTTTATTTCTACTGGTTATTGTTCTATTGAATATACGTGAAGATTATATTGCTTCTGTTACTTTGGATTCCATTAATTATGAGTGGCATTGATCTTTCTGGACATTTTTTATATCATCAAAACTGATATCATTTTATATGGATTGTAATTTTTCGATACTTTGTGTAGCTTCAGATGTTGAAATATCACTATCCTGATTTTCTTATGAATCTATGTGATTATCTGTAAAAGATATGAAAATTCAAAATCATGTGTGAATTTGAAATGTACTGTGTTGAAGCAAATCATTAATCTACTATCTGGTAAGATTTTCAGGGACGAAAATCCCTAAAAGGGGGAGAGTTGTAACAGCTCGATTTTAGGCCTAGTCGGAACAGTGGTTTCGGGACCACAAATTCGATGTGAAAAAAATATTTTTTAATTATATTTTTCTGGTCTAAAATTTCACGGAATAATCTCGTAAAAAATTCGTTCAAAAATTTCGACGTTTAGGCACTCAATTTAGCCAAAAGGACTAAATTGTAAAAATTTCAAAAGTTGAGTTCTAAATGTTAGAAGTGTCCAATTGGTTATGAAATTTTAAATTGGAGGTCCTTAAATGGTAATTAGACCATTGGTTAACTTGTTGGACAAAAATGGACAAGAGATAAGTGAAATAGGAAAATTTTAAGTTGGTGGCATTTTGGTCATTTACTAATTAAAAGAATTAAAAAGGCCAAAATAGCCAAAAATTTGTCCATCTTCTCAATGATGTACGAAACTAGCAAGGGGGAAGCCATGGTTAGAGTTTTCAAGCTTCCAAGCTCCATAGTAAGTGATTCCAAGCCCCGTTTTTAATGTTCTTTACGTTTTTGAAGTCCTGCTAGATTAATTTAACTTATTCTAGCAATAATTTAACCTAGGGTTTATATTTGAAAAAATACCCATAGGTGAAATGTGTTTATTTTGATGCTTTATGGTAGAAAATGAAGCTTGAAATTGTGTTAAACAATTTTTGCTAAGCGATTTTCAGTGAAAACAAGTGAAACGGCAAAATCGGTAAAAATGATTATTGTTCATAAGTGCATGTTGGAGCAAGAATTTGATGTTTCTATAGAAGGGAAAAATGTTCAGCATGTTATAAAATATCAGAAAAAGGAATAAAGTTTAATTTCCGAGCCTAGGGGCAAAATCATAATTTTGTGAAACTTTAGGGGCAAAAATGTAATTTTTCCAAGATGTGATTTTTGGACTGGATTGAAGAATGTGGATGTTATATAAGCTAAATATGTTATTATAAATCGAGAAAGACGAGAAATTGACATTGATTGGTAAAAAAAAAGTGAGAAAAAAGTTAAAATTCCCTGTTGAACCCTAGAATGAAATAGATACGAGTGAAGTTGCTCGGTCACGTGTGTAGTACTATGTCCAGGCTACTACGTGTACCAGAATGATAGGTCGCATGTGTAGTACTATGTGCAGGCTAGTATGCGTACCGGATAGCTTCGATCACGCGTGTAGTATTATGTGCAAGCTACTACGTGTATAGGATGAAAATGGTCACATGTGTAGTACTATGTGCAAGCTACTATGTGAACTGGGTATCATTTATTATAAGGTGGTTGCTATGTGTTGATTCCACCGTGAATCTCTTATTATTCCGAAGTGTTCATCGGGACATTGACTAAGTATAATTGAGTGATGAATATATATGTGGAATTGAATTGAAGATTGACTTGAAATTGGAAATGAGAAATTTGATAACTTTGAATATAGTGATAAATTGAATGAATTGTATATGAATTGAAATGAACTATTGGAACAAGATGTGAAAAATTCAATGGAATTGAGATAGTGAAAAAGTGAAATTATGAAAGAATACATTTTACAACAAAAGCAGTTTAGACAACAACAGTTGTGTGAATTTAAAAATCACCAAAAATAGTGAAAATTGAATTAGAGAGTGAACAAGATATGAAATGAAATATTAATGAGTCTATTTTTACATAAAAGAAACAAATCAAGCAAAAAAGTTATATATTTTGAGATATTTGAATTTTAGTGAGGCAGGTCGGATTGATTTCGGAATCCCTATTCTAAATTTGGAAAATATTTAAAATTATAAAAAATAATTATGAGTTATAATTTATATTCTTAGAATCCTTAATGAGTCTATTTTTAAAGGAAATAAATGGAAATATCATTCGAATTCTGTACAATGAGATAATTCATTTTTAGTGAAGAGAGGTCAGAGATGTTAAGCAGTGAAATAGGGGTGAATTTAAAGACTAAATTGTACTAATTGGCCAAGTAAAAAATTCTAAAAATTTTATGGTAAGAAGATATGTGAGTCTAGTTTATGGGAAAATTAACAGATCTTAATTTGGAGCTCTGTAGCTAGGGATAAAAATGATTTAGTGAATCTGACTCAAATAGATAGCTTTGAATTTAAATATAAGTGAATAGTGAAATTATGTATAATGCTATTTGAGCATGTTATATACATAAAGGATGTGGGATGGAGAGGAGGAGGAGGACAGTAAAGTATATGACTTAATTGTGTATTATTGGTTATATACCTGATAATAATCGATAAACATTGAAATAGGAGTGATGTTTATATTGGTGCATTACTGTTCATGGTAAGCTCATGAGAGAAAATAAAGTTTCATAGCATATATGTGTGGTATATTTGGCATGAATTGATGTCATGAGTGACTCATGAATTAACTCAGGTTGGTAAATTGATGCATAATTATAGTATTCAAATATATACATATTTGTAATATTTTGCTATGTGATTCGGAGAAAGGGTAATAAATAGCATAATGAAAATTCAGCCATTGTGCTAGTTTATTTTAAAGGAGTGTTTTATGGCATATCTTAAGTAATAAAATGTTATAAATTTCAAATAAATGTCAAATGAATTGACTGCGTATTCGTAATTTTGACATATGCTTGGTATATGAAACGTAATAATATATGCTTGAATAAACTTTAAGTATTCGAATGACATGGACTTGATGGTCATAAGAATCGAATATTGAATTCATGAAGCATAGGTGATGTATTATTGTTGTGTGATAGCTTGGTTCGAGAAATTGATAAGGTATATGGTAAGTGGAAACATTTTATGGATATAAAAGAAAATTTGGAATGAACATGAAATTTAGCTCAATTAAATGATTTCATCAATTAAACATTGTGTATACCAGAATGTGTTAGTGAATTACATATTAGTAAATTAACATTCGAAGTTCGGTAATTGATTTATGAAATTAACATGAAAAGATTTATGATTTTTATTAATATTGATTCTGACATAAAGTGGATTCTTCAATATTAGATTGATTTAACGAATATATTGAGCATATGAATGGGTATGTATTGGGCCTCGTATACCCTAATTAGAGACTCGAAGATAATAATTTGAAAGTTTTTAATTTGGATGGAATTTTATAACTCAGTTTAATATGTCTATAAGTGTATTTATTCTGGTAATGCCTCTTCCAGCGTTGAATATGGGTAAAAGGTGTTACAATGTGACATCACCAAATTCAGTCCTATTGCTTAGGCCGGGTTTAGGGTGTTACAAATTGTATGCCAAGTTTAGCAACTGTGAGTTCTAGTTGCAAGAGGTGACCTTTCTGGGCCATGTTGTGTTTACCGAGGGGATCTAAGTTGATCCTAAAAAGGTTGAGGCTGTGTAACGCTGGGGTTTGTGCAAGTGTACACAGTCGTTATCAAGTAATAAGTAAGTATCGAGTTATCGTCTCCACAGGGATTGTATTTGTCCTAAGTCACTTAATTTGTAAAATTATATTAACAATTTGGTAAATAAAAGCAGAATATAGTTGTGAAGTGGTGATTAAAATATATTAAACTAAATACAATGATCCCTAATGCAAATTATCCTAAGTATGAAAACTATATGAATGAAATAGATTTTAGTAAAATTAAACACAATTTGCAACAATTATAATATAAATAAACTAGGACAATTACTTTAATTAAAATCAATTTATTATCAACATGCTTAATAACATTCGTTAGTATCTTCCGTCCATGTCTCAAAGATAGCATCTGGGAACTCAAGAACAAAAGTGTTAGAGATATTCTTAAAAGTATTTCAAATTGAATCATCCCTAATTTTTGCATATTTCCAGTAAGTTTGTTGTTGATTGTGCATGAACTTGCACATATCCATCAAAATTGACAGCTCTAATTTCTTTGAAGTACTTGCAAGAGTCAGCATTGGAGTCGTAAATTCTGGTTCAACACTTAGCTTGATTGGTTCTTCTAGCTCAACCCTTGGTTCAGAGTTTTTAGCTCCTTTAGCTGGTTGAGGACTATTTAGTTCCTTATCAGATTCTTCTTCTTCAGTGTCTGTAACTGAATCAGCTTCAGTTTCAGTTTTATTTGTTGACTCTAGTTTCAAGCTTAGTTGGTTCCTCTTGCTCGCCTTGGTTTAGCTCATGCACTCTCTCTACTAACATTTCAAGATCATGACTTGTGATGCACCCTTGGACATACTGCCCCTTCAGATTTGCTTGTGTTTTAACACGGGCCCTTAAGCAAATTGAAGTGATTAATGATGGGAAATAAGCACTTCCTGCCTTCTTTTTATCACAATTGTGAATTTCCATGAGAATAATTTTCCCAACATTAATGGACTTTTCTGTCAAAATTGCATATAACAAAAGCATTCGTTCCATCGAGATGGTAGAACTATGTGAGATAGGCATAGAACTGTAGTGAACAAAATAAAACCATACCTTTGCTACTGGTTTTAAATATTCTCTTCGACAAGAATGGCTCCCATACTTTCTTATAATCCATTGGGATCCCGAATTTGTCGCAACATCAAGCAGTTGTTGAAGAAAATCCCAATTGATATTGTTCATCATAGGTAGTACTCATCTTCCTCAACATCAGATAAATTAAACAAATCATTGATGGACTTAGAAGTAAGAGATACCTTTTTCTTTCAAACGATGACTTCAATAGCATCTTGAATAGTCAAACTAGCATAGAATTCTTGAACTAGTTCATCATTGAGAAGTGAACAAGCATTACAGAATCGTTCCCACTTGAGAGCATTGATTATCTTTCTAATCGGCACAGGGACAACCATTACATCATTGCTTTTCAGGTTAAAACATTTTTCTGGCATCATAGGTTGATGCTTGAAGATTGAATCAAATTACTCTTTCGCTTCTTCATCAATCAAAATCAGATTTTTCAGAGTAGTTTTTGACAATCTAGTTCTTTTGCGAGACATGGTATTTTCCCAAAAATTTGACAAAGTTTCTGCTTGCAGAGGTAAAAGAGAAATCAACAAAAGAGGGTGGATCTTGCTTCGGCAAACCTTGTGATGGCAAAGGAGTTACGGTGGTGGCAGCAACGTGTGGCAGCAATAGTGGTATGAGGTAGCGATAACGGCTGCATGTGGTAGCAGCATTGATGCTTCGACAATTCTCTTGTGGCGGCACTAGGTAGTTTCGGCCAAAGAAAGAAAAGGGCTAGAGATTCTTTTCGGGATTTGAGGCTAGCGGCACAAAAAGAGAGATTTTAAGGAATTTAGGGTGTAAGCAATTTACTTTTAGGGATATGAAAATTTAGTAGAATGGAGAGGGGTTTATATAGGGAAAAATTAGGGCAACATGGAGCAAAAATTTAACTAAATTAAAGTTACTTGGGCAGCAAGTAATGGGTGTGGCGGCAAAGGTTAAATTTTTCCCTCCTTTTTGCTGACTTGGGCCTCAAACTTAGACTGTATCTGAAAAGAAAATTGATTAGTACTTGGGCCAAACTTAACCCCCTTTATTAAAAATAAAATTCAAAATTAAACAAAATAAATTAAACTAGAAAAAAAAACATTTTAAAACCTAATTAGAAGATTTCTTCTTAACAAATTACATTTAATTAACTCCTAGGAAAAGTTGGAGGGGTCACAGCGGTCCCGCTTAAGTTCCAATCTCCTTAGACAGAATTAATTAAATGTACTTAATTTGAGAAAATAAATCCTAATTAATTATTTATTTACAAGACGAGTTTATGAAAAATCAAGGGTCTGTTAATTTGAACGAAGATTCAACTCGCTCAACTTCACCATCCCAGTAGTATTTGAGACGTTAACCATTAAATTTAAACGTACCTCCATAATTTTCGTACAATTCAATAGCTCCATAAGTATAAATTCGGTGGATGGTATGAGGTCTTTTCCATCGAGATTTCAGCTTCCCAGGAAATAACTTCAGCCTTGAATTAAACAACAACTCCTTCTGACCTTCTTTAAACTCGCGGGTTGTATATGAGTATCATGCCATCTCTTTGATCTTTCTTTACACATTTTGACATTCTCATAGGAAAACAACCTCAGCTCTTCCAACTCATCAAGTTGTAACATTCTTCTCTCACCGGCTTGCTTAAGATCAAAATTTAATTGCTTCAAAGCCCAGTGAGCTTTATTCTCCAATTCTAATGGCAAATGACATGCCTTTCCAAAAAATAACAGATAAGGAGTCATTCCTAACGGAGTCTTGAATACTGTTCGATAGGCCCATAATGCATCATCGAGCCTTCGAGACCAATCTTTTCTGTTAAGGCGTACTACCTTTTCAAGGATACCTTTGATTTCATGGTTCACTCTTTCAACTTGTCCATTAGACTGGTGGTGATAGGCAGTAGCAATCTTGTGCTTCACATCATATTTGTCAAGCAACCACTTAAGCCATTTGTTCACAAAGTGAGAACCTTCATCATTAATAATAGCTCTTGGTGTCCCAAATCGTGTAAACACATGCTTATGTAGGAATCACATGACTACCTTAGCATCATTTGTAGGGTATGCTTCAGCTTCAACCCACTTGGATACATAGTCCACAACAACTAAGATGTATTTGTTCCCATATAAAGAAGGAAATGAGCTTAAGAAGTTAATGCCCCATACGTCGAAAAATTCAATCTCCAAAATGTTTGTCAAGGGCATCTCATTCCTCCTTGATATATTTTCAGTTCTTTGGCACTTATCACGGTTCTTCATATAAGCGTAAGCATCTTTAAATAGTGTAGGCCAAAAGAAACCTACTTGCAAAATCTTTGCTGCAGTACGTGAATCACCAAAGTGTCTCGTACTTGGAGATGAATGGCTATGATATAAGATCTCAGGAATCTCACTTTCAGCTACACACTATCGGATTATATTACTTGCACACTCAAATAAGCGCTCATATAGGAAATTTTCGTTGATAGGCACACCAGACTAAGTTACCTTATCTTGCTCCAACCTCGACAGATGATCAGCTACTTGATTTTCGACACCTTTTCTGTCTTGGATCTCAAGGTCAAATTCTTGGATTAAAAGTATCCAACGAATTAGCCTTGGTTTTACATCTTTCTTCGTGAGCAAGTATTTAATGGCTGCATGGTCAGTAAATACTGTAACTTTGGTACCTATAAGATATGAACAGAATTTGTCAAAAGCAAAAACTATAACAAATAGTTCCATTTCAGTTACCGTATAATTGAGTTGGGCTCCCGTCAAGGTTCTACTTGCATAGTAAATGGGGTGGAATACTTTATTTCTTCTTTGACCCATCACAGCTCCAACATCATAATCACTTGCATCGCTCATCAACTCAAAAGGTGAGTTTCAATCAGGTGTAACAATTATTGGGGCTGTAATTAACTGATTCTTTAGATCTTCAAAAGCTTCGAAACATGCTTTGTTGAAATTGAACATTGTATCTTTCTCTAACAACAAATATAGAGGCTTAGAAATTTTTGAGAAATCCTTGATAAACCTTCAGTAAAAATCAGCATGGCCTAAGAAACTTCTGACTCCTTTCACATTAATTGGGGCCGGTAATCTTTCAATTACATCCACCTTTGCTTTGTCAACTTCAATTCCTTTCTTTGAGGTCTTGTGACCTAAGAAAATTCCTTCATTGACCATTAAATGGCATTTTTCCCAATTAAGAACAAGATTCATCTCTTTGCATCTCTTCAATACCTTAGCCAAATTACTCAAATAGATATCATAAGTGTTACCAAAAACAGATAAATCATCCATGAAAACCTTGACGAAATTTTTGACTACATCAGTAAATATTTCCATCATCCATCATTGAAAAGTTGTAGGTGCATTGCATAAACCAAAAGGCATTCACCTAAAAGCAAACGTACCATACAGACAAGTAAAGGTTCTTTTATGTTGGTCTTTCGGGAAAAAAATAGAATTCATTACCTACCAATCGATCTAACATATGGTCTATAAAAGGCAACGAAAAATGGTCCTTCTGAGTGGCTTTGTTTAGCTTTCTGTAATCAATACAGATTCTCCAACCGGTAATAGGTCTCGTTGGAAATAACTCATTATGTTCATTTTCAACAATCATGATTCCACCTTTCTTCGGCACACACTACACCGGACTTACCCACGAACTATCTGAAATAGGATAGATGATTCTTGCATCTAACCATTTGATAACTTCCTTTCACAAAACTTCTTTCATAATGGGATTGAGCCTCCTTTGCCCATCAATTCGAGCTCTTTCACCTTCTTCTAAAATGATTTTATGCATGTAAAAAGAAGGGCTTATACCTCGAATATCAGCTATGGTCCAACCAATTGCTTTCTTAAATTTCTTTAGAACAGAAATTAATCGCTCCTCTTGATCTTTTTTCAGTTCCGATTAAATAATCACAGGCAAAGTAGAACAATCACCTAAATACATGTATTTCAAATGGGAAAGAAGTACCTTTAGTTCGATTTTAGGTGGTTCTTCGATTGACAACTTGGGTTGCACAAATTCTCTGACTTCCAACTCCAACGGTTCAAACCGTGTGAATTGAATATAATTTCTCAGATTGGCTTTCATCAAAGCCATGTTTTCTTCACCTTCTTCATCCTCCAAAGGGTCAAGATCTAAAGCTTTCTCCAATGGATCTTCTTCAAAATTGCTTTCCAAAGAAACCAAGGTTTCTATCTCTTCCATAACTGAACACTCCTTTACCGGATCGGGAAATTTCATAACTTTAAGAATGTTAAAAGTTACCTGGTCGTCTTGAACTCGCATGGTGAGTTTGTCTTTCTGTACATCAATTAACGTCCTCCCCGTGGCTAGGAATGGTCTCCCAAGGATAATTGGCACTTTCTTATCTGCTTTAAAATCTAAAATAATGAAATCAGCGGGAAAAATAAATTTATCGACTCTTACCAAAACATCCTCGATCTTTCCTTCGGGATACGCTAAAGATTGATCAACTAGCTGAAGCACACAGTTGTAGGTCTTACTTCTCCTATCCCTAACATCTTGAAAATAGACTTAGGCATCAAGTTGATACTCGCTCCTAAGTCACACAAAGCTTTGCCACAGTAAGATTCACCAATGTTACTGGGTATAGTAAAGTTTTTTAGGTCTTTCAATTTTGGTGGCAGTTTGTTTTGCAGGAACGCACTGCACTCCTTTGTCAAAGCAACAGTCTCATACTCACTTAGTCGTTTTTTCTTGGACAGTATATCCTTTATAAACTTCACATAATTTGGCATTTGTTCTAAAGCCTCCACCAATAGAATATTGATGTGTAACTGCTACAGAACATCCAAAAACTTCTTAAATTGCACCTCCTATTTCTGCTTGTGTTGCTGCAATCTTTGCAGATATGGAGGTGATGGAACTTTCGGTTGAACCGGAGAACTTTTCTGAGTAGGTAAATCTCCATCCAAAGAAGATGTTAAAATATCTGAATTCACTAGGTCAAGTTTTACCTTGTTAGACTTTGCAGATTTTGATTCCTTTGGTGGAGGAACTTCAATAGCTTGTTGACTTTCCTCCTTTTCAACATGCTCATCATCGACATCAATCAATCGGGGTTCCAGAGTCTTTCCATTTCGCAATGCCACTACCTTAATATGTTCTTTACCCGAATTTCTTGGATTCTCAGTATCGCTCGGCAAGGTTCCTTGCAATTTATTACGAAGCTCCGTAGCTAACTAACCCATTTGGTTTTCCAAATTTTTCAATGTTGCTGCTTGGCTTTAGATCAAAGCGTCATTATTTGCCATGTATGCTTTCAACAAGTTCTCCAAACTGTTTGATGCCTCAGATTGAGGTGGTTTTGGAGCTTGCTGATTAAACCCTGGAGATTGGTTGGGTTTTTTCTGCAATAAATTATTGTTTGGTCCATTTCCTTGGTTGCTCCAAGAAAAGTTAGGATGATTACGCCATGAAGGATCGTAGAAGTTGGACTGGGGTCCTTGTCCACTCCTATTTTGATATTGGTTCCCCACATAGTACATTGGCTCAGGATTTGATGGACAATTCTAAAAAGAATGACTTTCCCCACAGTACAAACAGGAAACTACTTCAAACGGACTTGGTGGCTGAGCTGCAAAATTAATAGTACTATTAGCGATTAACTGTTTTAACATAGAGGAAATAGACAATACCTGAGCCGATAACGAAGTGAGAGAGTCAAATTCATGAACTCCAGCTACTCATCTTCCTGAAGTTATTCGATTTGTTGGTCATTGATAGTTATTACTCGCGATCCTCTCGATGATCTCATAAGCCTCATTATAAGACTTAAACAAAATTGCACCATTCGAGGAAGTATCTACCATCAATCCTGTATGTGCATTGAGATCATTATAGAATGTCTCCAACTGGATACAATGAGGAATCCCATGATGAGGAAATTTATGAAGTAACTCCTTGAATCGCTCCCAAGCCTCATACAAAGACTCGTCATCCAATTGTTGGAAAGTTGTGATCTCGTTCCTCAACTTAGCGTTTTTGCTAGGTGGGAAATACTTAACCAAAAATCTCTCTGCTAATTATTTCCATGTATATATGGAACTTGGTGGCAATGAATTGAGCCATGCTCGTGCTCGATCTCGCAATGAGTACGGAAACAACTTCAACCTCAATGCGTCTTCAGTCACACCGGCTATCTTGAATGAATCACTAACCTCCATAAACAATCGAAGGTGGAGATGTGGATCTTCCGTGGGCATACCACTAAATTGGCCCTCCGTTTGTAGCATTTGAAACATCACTGGTTTCAATTCAAACTGGGTTCCCTCAATATCTGGCCTTCTAATTCTTGGGTTTAACTCACTGAAAAGTGGCACAGCATATTGTCTGATGCATCGATCCCTATCATCGGCAATGAGGATAGGATTTTGTACATAATCGGCTTCATTACCTTGGTCTTGATTTTGATTTCCAAGGTCCATCTCGACTTGTATTTGAGATATTCGTTCACGTCTTCTTTATCTAAAAGTTCACTCAATTTCAAGGTCTACAGGGAGTAAATCGATAATTCGATCTATGCTCATAAACACCTGAACAGAAAATCACAAAAATGAAAAAGAATAAGTTAGTAATGTTAGAAATAAATCAAATTGAAAATAAATAATTTCACGAAAAAAATGACTATGGCAATAGTTGACAATCCCCGGCAACTGTGCCAAAAACTTGTAACGCTGGGGTTTGTGCAACTGTACACAGTCATTATCAAGTAATAAGTAAGTATCGAGTTATCGTCTCCACAGGGATTGTATTTGTGCTAAGTCACTTAATTTGTAAAATTATATTAACAATTTGGTAAATAAAAACACAACATAGTTGAGAAGTGGTGATTAAAATATATTAAATTAAATGCAATGATCCCTAATGGAAATTATCCTAAGTATGTAAACTATATGAATGAAATAGATTTTATAAAATTAAACACAATTTTCAACAATTATAACATAAATAAACTAGGACAACTACTTTAATTAAACTCAATTTATTATCAACATGCTTAATAACATTCGGAAAAACATTCCATGGCAACTCGATCTTTCATGAGTTTGGAAACCACATTAGGTCCTTTCAAAATCTTTTACTTAGTAAATACGCATTTTACTGATCCTTATTTACTAAGGGTTTCGTAGCATTCGTGTGAGGTAACAGGGATGTGCTAGGTTTGAAACAATTTAATCACACAAATCTAAAAACTATGCAGATAATAGAGCCTGGTTAGGGTTGTTATGCAACCTACAATTTAATCGGGTTAGGATCTAAATTGAGCATGCACATTTCAATTATGCGTCCATTAGCCGTTGTCTGGTTACGATCGCTCAACTAATTCAGGTGCATTTGAATCACGTATGAACAAAATACAGACTTGATTTTAATTGAAAACATGATCGATTGAGGCACAAACATTATAAGCATGAATCACATAAATATTATTTAATCAAAAAAATCATCCTAGCTTAAATAAAATTTAGGCTATCATTGTTGTAAACAAGAACATAGAACTCATAGAAAACATCTTTAAATTAAATTAAAGAAAAGAAAGATTAAACCCAATTCAGAGTGGCTGTCACCCAAGACTCGCTTCTTTGCGTTGCTCCTTTGCTGATTGTTCTCCAAGGTGGCCGACCAAGGGATCTTTAAGAGGCTAATTTGCTAAAATTCTTATGCAGAGATGATGATAGGCGTGAGAGCTAGGAGAGTTGAGAGGTTGGATGAGAGATGAGGGATGAGGGATGAGGGATGAGCTCTTATTTATAGGTGAGGCAAGGGAGCTAGTTTGCTAAAATTAGTAGTGTCCATCCTTTGAAACTTCCTCTGACAATGGTCAGCCATGAATTGGAGAAATGTGGTTGATTTTCCCCTAATTCTTGGTCAATTTGAATGCCAGAACAACTCAAGACTAAGACTTGGTCTCGAACAAATCTTCAGGTAAATCTCTGATTTCTTTAACACTTCAAGGGCTTTATGTAATTAAACCAAAAATTGGTTTATAATCATTCATGGGTAGCTAAAAATTGGGTTGACTTGGTCCCCATTTTGGACGGTTTTGCAATTAGAAGAAAACTCTCAGACCTGTCAAAAATAGCAGATAGTGTAGAGGACCAAATGAATTAATTTAACCACTTTAATTAATCAATTTACTTAATTAATTAAACCCAATTTTATTAATGAAATATTAAAATGAATTATTAAAATATAACATTTTATTTTATTATTTATTTTAATCATGCATGGCCCACTTCATAGCTTAAAAATACAATATGCTTAAATTAATATAAAATAAGCCATTTTATGCATGAAAACTATATAATAAAACATAAAATCACATTTTAATAATTTTTATGTCCTAATTTCATATTTTCACATATTTCGTTAATTTATTAAACAATTACTTGGTTTTAACAACAATTTTAAGTAAAAAGGTGATGAATTCTATAGGAAAAATCCTATATATTTTTCCGTTTACAGGCTGTGATCGAGTGGAAATAGTCGAGGAATGTGTTTGAGATCCAGAGTTTCGTTGGTTTAGTGGGTTACTATCAGAGGTTTGTTAAGGGGTTCTCGTTTATTGTAGCTCCTTTAACCAAGTTGTTGTGTAAAAATGCAACTTTTGTATGGTCCGGTAAGCAGTAAGCAAGCTTTGAAAAACTCAATGATGTGATCCGGCTCGGTTGATTGAGTCGATTCACTTGATTGCCCGTTCATCGATGAGACGTTTGTTCGATTTTGTAGATAGATGGAGTTAGATGATTTTTTATAGCGAAAGCTGAGAAAATGGGTCAAAAGATGGTTTGTATAGATGTTTGATAGGTTCGGTGAAATAAAGAAATATTGTTTATAATTTAATAGTTAAAATGGAATGGAAAAAAAATAGAACTCAAGCGAAGAACGATTCAATACTATATGAAGTATTGCCCCAGGACTTATATTGCTCAAGGTGGAACCAAAGGTATAAAAAGGTGGATGAATGCCACACCAGGATGGTGATAAGTTCAAGAAGTCGGGTTGACGCCACTAGCGAGCTAGATAAGTCAGATGAGACTCAAACGAAGTCGGATTGGAGGTAACCTCACAATAAGTTTAATAATCAGAAATGTCTAACCTTTTTACAAAGAGAAAAGAACTATTTATGGATTACATTAGATAGACAAATAGACTAAGTAAATTCGGCTTTAATTGAATTAAACTAATCTAGAAATGTATCTTTAAAGGCTATGTCCAAATTCGGCTAAATGGTACTTCAATGGGCAGCTTCATGGCTAAGGAAATGAACTTGAAGGCTTGGTGAATGTATGGGAGAGCAATGGACATGTCTAGGTTCGGCCAAGGTGTGAATGGACACTCCAAGAGATGCCTTTTGGCGAATAGGTACTAGGAGATCAATGGACAGCAAGCGATGCATGTAAGTGAATATTCATGCATTCTTCCATTCATTGTATTAAATCATTCATGCATCATCCTTACGTTCATTGAACCAGCCCATTCATGAATCATCTTTAATTGTGTTCCCACATCATGCATTGTAAGTAGACGTTCATGCACCTAGCTTGAATGAATCTCCACATTCGGTTGTACCTACATGAAACATGAACAAATTAATTAAAGATAACTAACACATAAATTAAAATAGACAAATTTAATAAAGTCTTAAGCTAGACATATTAAATTCGCTAAGACAACTTTAAAACATGAAATAAATCAAAACATAATTATGAGTGTAATAACTTAAACTAAGTTAATAAAATACTTTAATTATTCAACCAATAAAATAAATGAGCTGAATTGTAGCTAAATTGAGCTCGATTGAGCTGGTCGGAGCTGAAACGAGCTAGAAAAGCTAAGATGGAGCTGAAATTGAGCTGAAGTTAGCTTGCACTAAGGTGCATGGTTTCTTCAAGGAGTTGGATCGAGCTTCCTCATCTTCAACAAGCTGATTCTCCTTCCAAAATTTGAACAACAAAGCTGAAACAACTTCATGAAATCGCTTGGACCTAGCTCGGGTCATTGGTCCCTTTGGAAGCTCGAGGGAATCAAGACGAGGACTTGATGGGGCTTGGGGCGTGGTCACATCATCCCCCCTTCTTCAAAACGACTTGTCCTCAAGTCGAGCTGTTTATTCTCTAGAAAATAATCCGTCTTATGCAACTCTCCTTGAATGAATGGAACAATTAGTCGTTCATAAGCTGTTGGAAAAGAACTTACAATATTCGGCATTAAAGATGGCAAACGAATCAATGAAAATAGACAACCATTAATCATCAAGAAACGATCAAAACAAATATGTGGATCATGCATAGTCGTATCAAGACAAGTATGAGTCATGTTAAAAGGCAGTTTTAAAACATCATTCTTAAAATCACATGAACAAAACTCCTTCCATATCCATAACTCATCAAATGGTCGAGACGAAAACAAATATGTTTTCAAGCATTCGAACTTTTCAATTTGCTTCCACAAGTCATTGTTCAAGTAAATGAAATGCAAGTAAGGAGACATGAAATTTAAATCTTCATCACAAACATGCAAATGAACAGTTTCATATGACTCATGATTTCGCATGTTTGACACTCGCAATTGTCGTTTGGTTTTGTTCTCAACAACGACTTCATCACATTTTCCAAAGAAAAAAATCTTCTTATCATTACTCAAAACGGATATATCATCATCAAACAAAATCAAACAATTAACCACAATAGGATTCAAGCGATTTTTAGCATTCAAGGTGTCTTCAAAAATTTCATTTACATTCGACTTAAGAAAAGATGATCGCATAACATCAGAATTCATACCTTGTCCACCTTTAGGAATTGGGAATTGAAGATCGATTTTACCTTTTTCAATCATCACAAACCTTCTTCCTTCAGACTTGTATTGTAATTGGAGCTCCTTCTTTGAATTAACCTGAAATGGAGTAACAAGGAGACAATGGTTATTTAATTCTCTTTTCTTTTTGTCACTCACCTTTCTTGTGATTTCTTTTCTTTTCAACACTCTCATTTTTTTATAATTTTTTTGTTTCTTTTGTTTTTCTATTTTTTCTCTTTCTCATCTTCCTTTTCAATGCTCTCTTTTTCTTTTGCTTGTTCCATGGATCGCTTAAGACGTTGTTGATCTTCCATGACTTGTTGCGGGGACAAGCGTACCAAAGTAACATTTTTACCCTTATGTTGAAACGAATATTGATTAGCAAAACCGTCATGTTTGACTCGACGGTCAAATTGCCATGGCCTTCCGAGTAAAATATGACCCGCATGTATGGGTACAATATCACATAATACTTCATCATGGTAGTTCCCAATAGAGAAAGAAATCTTGGCTTGCTTGGTCACCTTCAATTCGACCCCTTCATTGAGCCATTGCAATTTATAAGGACTTGGATGCTTGATAGTTGGCAAAGCAAGTTTGTCCACCATGTATGTGCTTGCGACGTTAGTGCAACTTCCACCATCAATCACGATACTGCAAACCCTTTCTTTGACAAGTCCACGCGTATGGAATAAATTCTCATGTTGTAGTTCATCTACGGAAGTTTGGACACTAAGATTTCTTTTTACCACAAGCATTTCACCTTCAACAGCAAACGCTATTTCTTCTTCATTATCGGAAGGAATTTCAATTTCTTCTTCATTTTTGTCTATCTCCTCCTCCAATTCGATATCACCATTTGGCCTCATAATCATGGCATTCCGATTTGGGCATTGGCTGGCCACATGTCCTCTTCCGAGACACCTAAAACATTTTATATCTCTTGATCGATTTTGGAAATTATCCACAGACTTACCTTTGCTAGATTCAGCAATTGGCTTAACTGTTTTTGGTGGTGTTGTTGGCTCATTTGTAAAATTAGTAGAAGCACTCTTACTCGAACCTTGGTTCCATTTAGATGTATTGGAATAAGAATAGCCTCGAGCAGAACCTTTCTTTTTGATTTGCTTCTTGACTTTGATAGCCATGTGCACCATATCTATGATTTCCATGTAGTGTTGCAACTCAACGATGTTAGCTATTTCCCGATTAAGTCCAGCTAAGAATCGTGCCATAGTGGCCTCACGATCTTCTTGTACATTAGCGCGAATCATAGCGATCTCCATCTCCTTGTAATAATCCTCCACACTTTTGGTTCCTTGGGTGAGATTTTGGAGCTTTTGATACAACTCCCGATGATAATATGAAGGAATAAACCTTCGCCGCATCACAACTTTCATCTCGGTCCAAGTGGTGATAGGACGCTCGCCATTTCGCCTTCGACTCGTGACAAATTGGTCCCACCAAATCATTGCATAATCTGAAAATTCAATGGCCGCCAATTTAACCTTCTTTGCCTCGGAATAATTGTGGCACTCAAACACTAACTCAATTTTCTTCTCCCATTCCAAATAAACTTCCGGATCTGAACGTCCATGGAAAGGAGGAATAGTTAGTTTAATACTTTTAAGATCATCATCATACCTCTCTTGTTCTCGTGATCCATGATGTCGTCGACCTCTCCTTCGTTCACTAACGTTTGAACCTTGATCACTTTCGGCCCCACTTGGTTCAGAAACTTCATTGTCTTGAAATTGTCTTCGATTTCGATTTCTAGGTGGACTTAGAGGAGTCCTTCCTCGGCGGCCTCTCATTTCCACTTGATCAAGACGATCTTGAATTGGTTCCAATTTTTGATCAAATAATCATTCAAACTCGCGCAACATTGCTTGCATATTTAAATCTGGCACATTTCGTACGGGTTGTCTTTCTGCCATATTTTCGTTAAAACTTCTAGACATAAGTAAAATTTTCCTCACTTTCAAAAACTCACAGTTCACTCGGAAAGAAAAATATTTGTCGCACACGCTCGTGTTTACACTCTTCTAGGCTTTTTCTTTGATGTAAAACCCACGTGCCTTTTACCTCTCGACCTCTTCTCACAATTTCGTAATTCGTCTCGATAGACTTAATTTGCTGCTTGAGGGTCAGTTTCAAAATAGGTTACAAAGGAATGATGTGGGTGTAGGGTAGGCTAAACAACATAAAATCAAGGCTAAGTGTGGCGTTGGGAGGGTAGGACAAGAAAGATAGAAAATTTCTTGAGATCGGTACTTGCAAGAATAAAATTTCGATACCTTCTTCTTCTTTTTTTTAACTCGAACTCTCTTCTTCCTCTTTTTTTTATAACTTTTCAATTACAATAAGTTGAATACAAATGTAAACAAATACAACCTCTTTTTTTTATGCACGAATTTTTTTAATTCACGAACCTAATTTGAATTCTTTGATTTTCGATACTCCTCGTTTTCAAGCTCTGATGCCAAATGATGTGATCCGGCTCGGTTGATTGAGTCGATTCACTTGATTGCCCGATCGTCGACGAGAAGTTTGTTCGATTTTGTAGATAGATGGAGTTAGATGATTTTTTATAGCGAAAGCTGAGAAAATGGGTCAAAAGATGGTTTGTATAGATGTTTGATAGGTTCGGTGAAATAAAGAAATATTGTTTATAATTTAATAGTTAAAATGGAATGGAAAAAAAATAGAACTCAAGCGAAGAACGATTCAATACTATATGAAGTATTGCCCCAGGACTTATATTGCTCAAGGTGGAACCAAAGGTATAAAAAGGTGGATGAACGCCACACCAGGATGGTGATAAGTTCAAGAAGTCGGGTTGACGCCACTAGCGAGCTAGATAAGTCAGACGAGACTCAAACGAAGTCGGATTGGAGGTAACCTCACAATAAGTTTAATAATCAGAAATGTCTAACCTTTTTACAAAGAGAAAAGAACTATTTATAGATTACATTAGATAGACAAATAGACTAAGTAAATTCACTTTAATTGAATTAAACTAATCTAGAAATGTATCTTTAAAGGCTATGTCCAAATTAAATTTGAATGGTACTTCAATGGGCAGCTTCATGGCTAAGGAAATGAACTTGAAGGCTTGGTGAATGTATGGGAGAGCAATGGACATGTCTAGGTTCGCCAAGGTGTGAATGGACACTCCAAGAGATGCCTTTTGGCGAATAGGTACTAGGAGATCAATGGACAGACAATCGATGCATGTAAGTGAATATTCATGCATTCTTCCATTCATTGTATTAAATCATTCATGCATCATCCTTACGTTCATTGAACCAGCCCATTCATGAATCATCTTTAATTGTGTGCCCACATCATGCATTGTAAGTAGACGTTCATGCACCTAGCTTGAATGAATCTCCACATTCTTTGTACCTACATGAAACATGAACAAATTAATTAAAGATAACTAACACATAAATTAAAATAGACAAATTTAATAAAGTCTTAAGCTAGACATATTAAATTCGGCTAAGACAACTTTAAAAACATGAAATAAATCAAAACATAATTATGAGTTGTAATAACTTAAACTAAGTTAATAAAATACTTTAATTATTCAACCAATAAAATAAATGAGCTGAATTGTAGCTAAATTGAGCTCGATTGAGCTGGTCGGAGCTGAAACGAGCTAGAAAAGCTAAGATGGAGCTGAAATTGAGCTGAAGTTAGCTTGCACTAAGGTGCATGGTTTCTTCAAGGAGTTGGATCGAGCTTCCTCATCTTCAACAAGCTGATTCTCCTTCCAAAATTTGAACAACAAAGCTGAAACAACTTCATGAAATCACTTGGACCTAGCTCGGGCCATTGGTCCCTTTGGAAGCTCGAGGGAATCAAGATGAGGACTTGATGGGGCTTGGGGCGTGGTCACATCACTCAAGTTCGTTCTTACTCATGCACATGTTCTGGTACAACCTGAATCTGATATATCGTTTTTCATGTACATCAATGCGTCGCATTTCGGGTAAGGCTGTGTGTTGTTGTGGTTTACGCATCTCAAGAGCTTAAGTCACATGAGGGCAACTACCCCACGCATGACCTTGAGTTGGCTGTAGTTGCCTTCGCTCTAAAAATCTAGAGGCACTATCTGTATGGTGAGAGGTTTATCATTTACACCAATCATAAGAGTTTTAAATATTTTCTAACTCAAAAAGAGTTGAACCTTAGGCAGCATAGATGGGTTGAGTTGCTTAAGGATTATGATTGCACGATAGAGTATCATCCCGGTAAGGCTACTATTGTGGTCGATGGTCTTATTCACCCAGCGATGACTGATTTGAGAGCAATGTTTGCTCATTTGAGTTTGTTTGACGATGGTAGTCTTCTGGCTGAGTTGCATGTTAAGTCGAGTTGGGTTGATCAGATTAGAACTAAATAGTTAAGTGATGAGTCCCTAGTTTTTCATTTTCGTCAGATTGAGGATAGTGAGACTTCTGATTTTGGATTAAATAGTGATAGGGTTCTGTGTTTTAGGGGTCAGATCTGTGTGCTTAACGAGGTTGAGTTGAGGCAATCGATTCTATGGGAAGCACATAATAGCCCTTATACTATACACCCCGGAGGGAGTAAGATGTATAGGGATCTCTGAGAGGTTTACTGGTGGCCCAATTTGAAATGGGAGGTAACTACTTTTGTTTCTCATTGTCTGATGTGAAAGAAGGTTAATGCCGAGCATCAATTACCCTTAGGTATGCTATAACCGGTTAAGATTCCCCGTTGGAAGTGGGAGCGTGTGACTATGGATTTTGTTAGTGGGCTGCCTTTCACACCCACTAAAAAGTATTTGGTTTGGGTCATCGTTGATCATTTGACTAAGTCTGCTCATTTTCTTCAGGTTAAGACTGATAACTCACTTTAGAAACTGGCTAAGTTGTATGTCTTCAATATCGTAAGATTGCATGATCATTTCTGATAGAGACCCATGTTTTACTTCTCGATTCTAGAAGAAACTTCACTAGGGTTTGGGTACCCAATTGGATTTCAATACTTTGTATCATCTTGAGATAGATGGACAGTCTAAGTGAGTTATTCAAATTCTGGAGGATATGCTGCGAAGCTGTGTTATAGACTTTCAGGGTAGTTGGGAGGATTATCTGCCACTGGTTGAGTTTTGTATAATAATAGCTTCCAGTCTAGCATTCAGATGGCACCTTACGAGGCTTTGCACAACCATAAGTGCCAGACTCCTCTATGTTGGACTAAGTTAGGTGAACGTTGAATATTGGGCCCTGAGCTAGTATTTGAAACTGAGAATTCAGTTAGATTGATTAAATACCGTCTCAAGGTAGCTTCCAACTGACAAAAATCTTGTGCAGATTTAAAAAGATAAGATATTGAATATTCTATGGGTGATAAGGCATTTCTAAAAGTTTCTTCGTGGAAAAAGGTTTTTTGGTTTGGACGTAAGGGCAAGTTGAGCCTGAGGTTCATCGGACCTTACCGTATTTTTAAACGTGTTAGACCTGTCACTTATCAGCAAGAGCTACCTTCTAAGTTAGATTTGATTCATGATTTGTTCCACGTCTCGATGTTGAGATGGTATCAGTCTGAACCTTCTCACATCATCCCTGTTGAGGAGATTTGAGGTGAGACTGGATCTGACTTTTGAAAAGGAACATGTTCAGATTTTGGATTGAGATGTGAAGGTCTTGAGGAGAAAAATCGTACCTCTAGTTAAGTTTCTATGGCGGAATCATGGTATTGAGGAGGCCACGTGGGAAGCTGATGATTCGATTCACCAGCAGTATCCCCATCTACTTGAGTAAGGTAAATTTCGTGACTAAAATTTATTTTAATGAGAGAGAGAGTTGTAACACCCCAAGTTTTTAAATGTTTATTGTTAAATTCTATCAATAATTAAGTATATGTATCAGTGGTTAAGTGTCTTGGTTGTGTGTTTGAGATATGGGATTCAAGTCCAACTTTTAGAAAATTTTGTTATTTCCTTTTATTCAACCTGCATCTCTCAGCTTTCAACTTAAGTGTATTTATGGGTTAATCTGTGTCAAGAATGAGCCTGCTGGTTCAATGGTTTAGTTGATGTGTATCCTTTTGTCTTATGTTCGAGTCTCTGTGAAAGTGAAACGGGGATATGTTTTTACTACTCTATAAAAATTAGTTTGTTTTTCCCTTATTATTTATTAAATTTCGTAAATTTCCCTTTTCTTCTACGTTCGTTCCTTTCCTTCCTCTTTTCATTTTCTTTATTTTTGCTATTCTTCTTTTGTTTTTGTTTCCTGTCATTTTCTTCTCCTCTTTTTACTTCTTGTTTTGGTAGATGTACACGCAAACCCTAAGGGTAGGAGAAAGAAAAAGATTCTTTCAGTCCACTTATGAGGTTGGCGAGGCGAGAAATTTTGAGGACGAAATTTTTTTAAAAGGGTGGAAGAGTTGTAACACCCGGTTTCCAAATACTAGAAAACTTGAAATAATTAGGGACTAAATTACAAGAGACCGCGAGTTGGCGGCCTCTATTGAAAGAAATGGGAAAGCTGAAAACTGAATTGGGCATGGTTGAGAATCAAACTTGGTTTGGTTAGAATGGAACCAGTCGGTTCCTTAGTAGGAGACATAATGATTCGCAATGGATAATTCTCTTAAGGTTGATAATAGCAAGGGAAGGGCTATAAATAGCTGGGAGATTGCTTCCCAAGGATGATTTTCTTCCTGATTATATTTTATTTTCTCTATTCTTCATATGCTACTTTAGATACTTTAAATAAGGGTAGGCCATGAAAGGTTCTGCATTGGAGCAGACTCTATGAGGATGGAGATGGAAAAGTAGGGAAACCAACAAGCTAGTAAGGTTCTTAACACTTTTTGGTACTTAAGAACAAGTAAATATGGTTACAAAAATTTAGAACCATTTTAGGGGTTCTGCATGCTTATAAAAAGTTTAAGATTTTAAGACGAATGCAAACTTAATCAGTAGATTTTTGGTTGTAATGCTTAGCTGCCAGGACAATGGAAGCTCTAGTGTTCGAGAAAGCTTCAGATGAGTTTCTAAAACTCCAACCATGGATGTTATGATCTATGTTTTCTAAGTATGTCATGTTTGAATAAACATGAACATTCATAGATGTATGTCAATAAGCATGAAATGATCATAGTAAGGCGTACCTCGCATAGCCATGAAATATGATGAAATGTGCATACTTTTCATGATAACTATGGGAACAACCTCTATGGGATAGATGAAGTTCGAAAGGAAAATGGGGAGTGATCCTATTAGATATCACTATGGGCAAAGCTCTAGGCCTTGCGGAGGGAATACTATGTTGTTCAAGCATCAATGTTAGGTGTTATAAAGGAGGTAATGAGAGAAGGGTTTAGGAAATGATTATCATGGAAAGGTATTTACCACAACGATGGTATCGACTGGTCCTTCGAGGCGACATCGTGACGGCGGTATATGATGAAAGATGCTATGGCAGTCTGGTATAACATATATAGTATAAGACTATGGATGAAAGATGCCATGACAACATGGTACAAGGTATAAGGAAACACAGAAATAGAGTCCGCCGAGACAGTAAACACGAGGTAAGTCTGCTAAGACGAGGGAAATAAGGTAAGAAGGGTATATGACCATAGCTCGGCTATGGCAACCTATAGAGTCCACTAGGACACAAACGCGAAATTTAAGGTAAAAAAGGGTGTAAGACCACAACTCGACTGTGGCAACCAACAAGAAGCCAGCCAAAGTAGAAAGCGTGGAGTAGTCCACCAGGATGTTCCAATGATCCAAACTGCCAATACGATAAGTGAGAGGTATGGTACTCAGGGTGGCTAGTGGAACTTGAGGAGTTCGCCAAAAAGGGGCAAACAAAATAAGAAAATAAAATTTCTGTTAGATAATTGACATGAATGCCGATAGGTAGGTGGAAAAGACCCAGTCAGAATTAAAGAAAGAACTGGGGACTTGTGAACGGCCCGTACATGAGCAGTACTAATGAGAGGCCTCCAATGATCCACAATCAGGAGCAACTAGGAAGTGCTCAATGAAGTTGTATACAAGAAGAAAATCTTGTGGGAGGGATAGGAGTTCCATTGTCGGGATAAGGATTCTGTCCAAGGGACAATATGTTTGTTGAGACTATTCCTCTTTGAGGAAAGCATATGACGGGTACAGTGCCATGATGTTAGCACCGTAGAGAGGAGTCAAGCAAGTGAGTTAGAAGGCTTCTATAGTGGCACAGGCGATAGCCTTTTGGTTCAACAAGTTGACCTGTATTCAGTTATGGTATAGGTGAGTTCCCAAGTAATATCTAAAGTGAGGGGTGGATTAATAGAAGTATCCTCCCCCACTGTTACCAATAGGGTGGAACAAGAAAAGGTTTGCCAGAGTGGCAAGGTTCACTATAAGTCAGCCTAATACGAAAATGACAACGAGTCTTTCGAGACTATGTAAGGAAAAAGGGGAGTCCGCTAAAGGCTGGTCCAACCAATAAAGTCCGCCAAGGAATGTATGACATAAGGATCCTTAGGCGGGGAGTCAAGAAAGTTACCATAGAGCTCGAATGTTGTTGTCCTCTTTCTCCTCCATAATAACCCATCGAAGTTGATGAGCGACTATGATATTCTTTTGACTTCTTCGATAGAGACGACAATGATTTTCCCATAGGTCGTTTTCCTGTATCACAAGTCTCAGAATCTTTTTTTCTTTTTTATTTGCTGAGTTCTTCAGCCTTGCGCGCTCTATCAATTAGAACTACAAATTCTTTCAATTCTAGAATTCCAACTGATAGTTTGATATCCTCGTTTAGACCGTCTTCAAACTGAGTGCACTTACTAAGTCACACAAATTCCCTCTCATATTCAGCTACCATCATTTGGCTCTATTTCAACTCAAGAAACTCTTTGCGTTTCTTATCAAGGAACCTCTGGCTTATGTATTTCTTTCAAAATTCTATTTGGAAGAATTCCCAACTTACACACTCCCTCGGTACCACCGCGATCAACATGTTCCACCACTAATATGCTGAGTTTTTCAATAAAGAAATAACGCATTTCAAACATTAAACTGGAGTACACGATAATTCATCAAAAACTCTCACCGTGTTTTATACTCAGAACTTGGCTCTCTCTGAATCATCTTCAGTTGTGCCTTGAAACTCTTCAACCCCATACTTTCAGATGTTATAAATTGGAGGCTTACTTACTCATATTGGTTCGAAACCTTGAAGAACTACGGGGATCGGTTGGTGTACGGGTGGGGGTGGAGGTTGTTGAGCCATAGGATTTGTTCTTAGAAACTTAGTAAACAACTCGGACATCATTTGGAAGAAGGCTTCTTTACCCTCTTCTCCCCGACCCTCAGATACGATCCGACTACCACTATACGCTGCTCTATGAACGAAGGCTTGCACATTACTATCAACTTCATCGAAATCAACTTGGTTGGATGACATCTTATCTATATATGAAAACATAGTTCAATTTGAGTCAAGAGTTATCACTCTATCACAGGTTATATAATGGCATATATTTCTAGACTCCATACATGCTATGTTCAGTCCAAGACCCGACTAAACTGTAGCTCTGCTACCACTAAATGTAACACCTTTAACCTATATCTGTCACTAGATTAGGGTTACAGAGCATTACCAAACAATCAGAAACATTTAAATCATCAATTACTAGTTCAAAACTTACCCAACATGCTACAAATTGACCATTATCATATCAATTCAAAACATACCATATGAGCCATTCCAAACATGCGTCACAATTTAACCAAAATGACACAATCCAACAAGGTATCAAATGGTAACAACTAAGATAACTTACACAACTTATACATACCAAATCATCCATCAACATTCAAGTAAACATCATTATAAATCCACCTATACATGCCATTATAACCTTGGCCAAAACATTCAAAAACCATCGATATTTATGACGGATAGTTTGATAGATGTTCGATGAGCTTCCAAACTGATTGAGCTTTCAATAATCTACAAAACATAGGAAAGAAACTATGTAAGCACTTAATGCTTAGTAATTTTGTAGAAAATAAACATAACTTACCATTTCAATTATATATCAATAAGTATAAGCATAATATAACCCAAACCAAAAGCTAGGCACAAGCCTATGCATCATCATCAATACACAAGTTAGTGCATTTATACATAACTATTTTGGATTAAACATATGATAAGTCATTTCCATATGAAAATACATCATTTGATTCATTCATCCTTTTCATGAGCATATGCATAATTCCATTTGAAAACTTACCATTCCAATCCCTTTTCTTGCCTGTTGAACCATCTAGAATATCATCAGATGCTTGAGAAAGCTTACACGAAGTGTGCTTAAACATATAATCGTAACCTTTCCTTTACATCATTGCTCACACGAGCTGTCAGTCGAAATGTAAGCTACATGATGCTGCTCACATGAGCTGTGGAGTATCCGCAACAAATGCAAGACCTCAGCCATCGATAGGAAATTCAAGACCAGCACTCGAAACATGAAATCCTTATGACATGTCATTCGTATCTTACGAATTCCTAAGGTTCAACCGACACTCAACATCCGTCAAATCATCATAGCTTTGGTACGATTATACAACAATCCATTTATGGTAAGATAACATAATAAACATTCAAATTAACAACATTAATACGATAATCGTTCATACGAACTTACCTCTACAACTAGGGCGTAGAAGTTAAATGAGCTATTCCGAAGCTTTTGCTTTGCCTCGATCTAGGTCCATACGTGTTCTATCTTGATCTAAATAGAAAAATTTTGAATCCATTTAATATCTCTAGTATTCAATTTCTTCCACATTTAAAATTTATGAAAAAATATTATTTTACCTCTAACATTTTAACTTTTCACAATTTAGTCCTACAGCTTATAAATTGAAACCTAATCATTTTAATCCCCTATTCAAGTTAACCGAATCTATTAGGGACTTATAAAAACTCATACAAACCATCATTTCATAAAATTTGTCATGAACTTTTACCATTTTTACAAATCAATCCTTAAATGCAAATTTCATCAAAACTCACTTTACAAAACTTGTTTAGTTATCAACAAGGATTCATAATCTACCATTAATATCAAGAATCATATAAGAACAATCATGGAATAACCCTCAATCTTTAACAATTTCACAAATTGTCCCCCGAGCTAGCTAGATTAAGCTAAAACGACATCAAAAACATAGAAATCATTAAAAATGGAGTTGAAAATCATACCATGCAAGCAAGGGACTTGACCGAATGCTTCAAACCTAAAAATGGTGTTTTTTTCTCTTCAAAATCGATGGAAAAAATGTTGAAAAAAATGAATTCTGTTTGGTTTAATTTAATTTATCTTATAATTTTACAATTACCTTTTTAACCTTTAATTAACATCAAAATTTCATTAATACTTCGTCAAGCACATCCACTATCCCATAAAATGGTTTATTTACCATTTAAGTCCATTTGGTTTCATTTCCATAGCCTTTTAGCCCTTTTAACTAATAGAACTCCACTTTTACACTTTTTATGATTTAGTCCTTTTCACTTAATTAATCATGCAAACATCAAATTTTCTTACTAATATACCATAAACATTAAAATAATAAAATAAAAATTTACTCGTCTAATTTGTGGTCCTAAAACTACTATTCTGATTTCACTAAAAACAAGTTGTTACAACTCTCCCCTTCTAAAGGAATTTTCGTCCCCGAAAATCTTTATTGATGATTATTCTAGATATAAGTATGTATAGCTTATACACCACAAGAGTGAAACCTTTGATAAATTTAAAAAGTTTCGTATGGAAATAGAGAAATAACTAGGTTTACCCATAAAGGCACTTCAGTCTGATTGAAATAGGGAATATTTATCTGATGAGTCCTTAGGGTACCTCATAGAAAATGACATTCTATCCTAGTTGACCACATCGGGCACTCCACAATAAAATGGCGTGCGATACAAGGAATTGAATGGTGTTAGACATGGTACATTTAATGTTAAGTTATTCGGAGCTGCCAATCTTTTTTTGGGGATATACGGTACAAACAACTTGCTATATCTAAATGATGTGCCAACGAAGGCAGCATTGAAAACTCCATAAGAATTGTGGCATGGTAGGAAGTCAAGTCTAAACCATTTAAGGATTTGTGGATACCCTACCCACGTATTGAATAAAGATGTGATGAAGTTGGAATCATAGAAAGATTTTTGCATGCTTGTAGGATATCTAGAGGGAACAAAGGGTTGCTTGTTTTATATGTAACACCCCAAACCCGGTCTAAACATTAGAGCCGAATTTGGTGATGTCACATTGTAACACCCCTTACCCGTATTCTACGCTGGAATAGCGTAGGAGGCATTACCATAATAAATTCACTTATAAACACATTAAATCGAGTTATAAAATTTCATCCAAATTAAAAACTTTCAAATTATTATCTTCGAGTTGCTAATTAGGGTTTATGAGACCCAATACATACCTATTCATATGCTCAATATATCCGTTAAATCAATCCAATATTGAAGAATCCACTTTAAGCCAGAATCAATATTAATCACAATCATAAATCTTTTCATGTTATTTTCATATATCACTAACTGAACTTTGAATGTCAATTTACGAATATGTAATTCACTAACACATTCTGGTATACACAATGTTTAATTAATGAAATCATTTAATTGAGCTAAATTTCGTATTCACTCCAAATTTTCTTCTATATCCATAAATGCTTTCACTTACCATTTACCTAACAAATTTCTCAAACCAAGCTATCACACAACAATAATACATCACCTGTGCTTCATGAATTCAATGTTCGAATCTTATCACCATCAAATCCATGTCATTCGAATACTTAAAGTTTATTCAAGCATATATTATTACGTTTCATATACCAAGCATATGTCAAAATTACGAATACGTAATTAATTCATTTGTCATTTATTTGACTAGCAAATTAATCTCAAAATTCATAACATTCCATTACTTAAGATATGCCATAAAACACTCCTTTAACATAAACTAGCACCATGGCCGAATTTTTAGTATGCTATTGATTCCCCTTTTTCCGGATCACATAACAAAATATTAAAAATATGTATTTATTTGAATACTATAATTATGCATCAACTTACCAACATGAGTTGATTCATGAGCCACTCATGATATCATTTCATGCCAAATATACCACACGCATATGCTATGAAACTTTATTTTCTCTCATGAGCTTACCATGACCAGTAATGCACCAATATAAGCATCACTCCTATTTCAACATTTATCGATTATAATCAGACATTTAACCAATTATACACAATTCATTCATATACTTTATTGTCCTCCTCCTCCTCTCCATCCCACATCCTTTATGTATATAACATGCTTAAATAACATTATACATAATTTCACTATTCACTTATATTTAAATTCAAAGCTGTCTAGTCGAGTTATAGTCACTAAATTATTTTTATCTGGAGCTAAAGAGCTCCAAATTAAGTTTCGTTAATTTTCCCCAAAACTAGACTAAAATATATTCTTACCATAAAATTTTGAGAATTTTTGGCTGATCAAATTAGTACATTTTATTCTTTAAAGTCACCCCTATTTCACTGCTCAACATCTCTGACCTCTCTTCACTAAAAATGAATTAGCTCATTGTACAGAATTTAGATGACATTTCTATTTATTTACTTTGAAAATAGACTCATTAAGGATTCTAATCATATAAATTATAACTCATAATTATTTTTTTTTACAATTTTTAATTATTTTCCAAAGTCAGAATAGGGGATTCCGAAATCAGTTCAACCCTGCCTAATTATTTTCCAAAGTCAGAACAGGGGATTCCGAAATCAGTTCAACCCTGCCTCACTAAAATTCAAATATCTCAAAATATATAACTCTTTTGCTTGCTCTGTTTCTTTTATGTAAAAATAGACTCATTAAGCTTTCATGTCATATCTTATTCACTTTCTAATTCAATTTCCACCATGTTTGGTGATTTTTCAAAGTCACACTATTGTTACTGTCCAAAACTATTTTGTTGCTAATTTTACTTTTTCATAATTTCACTTTTTCACTTTCAATCATTAGTCAATTCAATTCCACACATATATTCATCATTCAATCACACGTAATCGTTACATGATCTCATGTATTTTCACTTAGTAAATTTCTCGATGAACACTTCGGAATAATGACAGATACATGGTGGATTCAGCACACAGCAACCACCCTTTGTAATCAATGATATCTGGTGGGATCAGCACATAACAACCACCTTATAATTAATGATATTGGTTCACATAGTAGCCTGCACATAGTACTACACATGTGACCATCATTATCCGATACAGGTAGTAGCCTGCACATAGTATTACACACGTGATCAAAGCTATCTGGTACGCATAGTAGCCTGCACATAGTACTACACATGCGACCTATCATTCTGGTACACGTAGTAGCCTGCACATAGTACTACACACGTGACCATCACTTTCACTATCACATAGTGGCCTACACACAGTCCATACCACACATGTGATCATTTCTGTCACTTCATTCGTATCCCTTTTTATTTCGAATGTTCAATCGGGAAATTTCTCACTTTTTCTCATTTTTTCCTTTTTCACTAATCAAAGTCAATTCCTTGTATTTCTTGACTTAAAATCGGCTAGCAAAAGTTATTTAACATAATTTAAAGCTTCACATTCTACCATAAAACATCAAAATAAACATATTTCACCTATGGGTATTTTTCCAAATATGAAGCCTAGATTAAATTATTGCTAGAATAAGCTAAATCAAGTTACCGGGACTCCAAAAACTTAAAGAACATTAAAAACAGGGCTTGGAATCACTCACTATGGAGCTTGGAAGCTTGAAAACCGTAAATATGGCTTCCCCCTTGCTGATTTTGTTCACCATGGAGAAGATGGACAAATTTTTGGCTATTTTGGCCTTTTTAATTCTTTTAATTAAAAAATGACCAAAATGCCCCCAACTTAAAAATTTTCTATTTCACTTATCTCTTATCCATTTTTGTCCAACAAGTTAACCAATGGTCTAATTACCATTTAAGGACCTCCAATTTAAAATTTCGTAACAATTGGACACTTCTAACATGTAGAACTCAACTTTTGCACTTTTTACAATTTAGTCCTTTTGACTAAATTGAGTGCCCAAACGTCAAAATTTTTGAACGAAATTTTCACAAAATTACTTTTTGAAATCGTAGACCATAAAAATATAATGAAAATAAATTTTTTCTCGTCAAATTTGTGGTCCCGAAACCACTATTTCGACTAGCCTAAAATTCAGGCTATTACATTATAACCCGAAAAAACAAACTACTATAGTCTCAAAACATGCTACTTTCCTGAAAGAAAGTTACATGAATGACTTCAAACCTCGGATTAAAGAGGTACTCAAGGAACTTTTGGGAAATATGCAAAACCTTATAGAAATGGTTCCAGAACCAACTCCTAATAGTAGACCTGCAAACGATTAGCAGCATAGGGTGCTTCGTCACAATGGGAAGGTCTCTGGTAGGCCTGAGTTCTTCCAATCAGGAGGAAGTGCTTTTAACACTGAGTCTGTCGAATAAGAAGATGATGACCCACTCACATATGACGAAGCGATGCAAGGTGCTAATTCCAAGCTTTGGGAAATAACTATGAAAGCTTAGATGGATTCTATGGACTCCAACTCAGTCTAGGTACTTGTAGATTACCGAAAGGGATAAAAATTTTAAGTGTAAGTGGATTTACAAGAGAAAAAGAAATGCGAATGGAAAAGTGGAAACTTATAAGGCCAAGGCTTGTAGCAAAAGGTTATACTCAGAAAGAAGGTACCGATTATGAAGAAACCTTCTCTCTGGTTTTCATGATCCAGTCAATCCACATATTGCTATCCATTGCGATGACTCTCAGTTATGAGATTTGGCAAATGGATGTCAAGACAACATTTTTTAACGACTATCTTGAAAAAAACATCTATGTGATTCAAACCACCAAATATATAGCAAGCATCCCACTCATGAAATTAAAGATTTGATCAAGCAATCAAAACTTTTTGATTTGAGAAAAATGTAGATTAATCTTGTGTTTATAAACATTTAAGGGATGGACAGGTAGTCTTTCTCGTTCTATATGTCGATTACATTATACTCATTGGGAATGATGTCGAGACATTATCATCGGTTAAACTTGTTGTATTTGGTGCCTTAAGTGTAGTATTTTTGTCTAAGTACACTTTTAATTTTTTGAACAGATTGGTTAATAAAACTATTCATGAATTACATTAATACTTTGAATATGGTCCTCACACGGTTTTTGCACGCAAAGAAAAATGGAAGCAAAAGTTTCTCACCTATTGTTTATTGTTTAACTAATATTTAGCTATATTACGTGGCCGAATCATAATACAGAAAGATAGCTTGTATTAGTAGACAAACTGAAACATGTCCTTAGTCTAATTGAAAATGAGAAAACTGATTGAAAAACTAATATGTCTTCTATCAAATCTAATTGGGGAAATGTTTTGTCTTTGGCAACAGAGTGGATAACTCCCAGAAGATAGAGCCATAAATATGACTGACAGTACATTAGACTGGATCCAAAAAGAATAGATCTTGAATATGTTTATGGATTTATTAACTTGTGATGTTCATAGTGTGACATACCAAAATCCTGAGTGGATGTTGGACTATGTATGCGTAACTTGTACACTTTAATGTAAGTAAAAGCTTGAGTTTGAATAGATAAGGAAACAAAAGTTGGTACGTTGGGTGTACGACTTCTGCAATATGTAGCATCACTCACAATAATAGAATTCATAACCCAAGACATGGGTAAATGATATCCTCTCATAGGCATTACGTGGTTGATGAAACGTAAACGAGGTCAAGGGTCGTTCATCTTTGTGATAGATAACTTGATCACTATTTGATAGTGATTGAATTTTTATGAAAGAAAATGTAATGGTTACCATGAGATAAAATAGGAACATATTGGGAGAACGGATATTATCCCAAAGAGATCAAAGATATACTATGAGGTTAACACACTTATGACAATGCTATTGGACGAGCACTGAATAGTTGCTTTCGTAATGGTATGTTGTTAGGGAGAGCTCAGGCACGATACTATAAAGGAATGGCTTCGTGACTAAATGAGTTTATAACTAATAGGCAAAAATCTGGTACTTAATTAAGATCATTTGAGCCCTAATTACATATGTGCAATCAGTTCCTTTACTAGCTCGTTGAAACTAGAAATGAATTGTGTGTTTGAGTCAAAATGAATAGAATGAATAGAAATAGAGAACTGAGAAACATTCAAAAATTGAAATCATTTTGGAAATGAATGTGGTTTTCTCAAAAATGGAAATGAAAATAAGAAATGATCCATTTGAAAATATATATGGATTACTCAAAAATGCTTAAAAGAATCAGTTTATATTTTTAGCAATTTTAAAGTCCGAAAATGAAAATAAATCATTCAGTCATAGTGAACAAGTTGAGTTTTGAAATATTGAATATATTTTCTTAGAAAATTTACCAAGGGTAAAATCTTCATAATTTTATCGGGGTAAAACTGACATGAGAAAATTATTTAATTGAATAATTAATATTTATTTTGCAAAATAGAAAAATATGTATTAGGTTGAATTAAATTATAAATTTTTGGGTTAAAAGTCCAAAATGCACATATAATTGGGTCCAATACAATGAGAGGTCTGAATCCTCATTATAATACAATGAGAGAATTTATTCTCAATGATTATATATATTTTTCCAGAATAACAATTCTGTCAGTTTCTATTTTGAAGAGAGAATTTATGTTTTCACCCTGAAAGTAAAGAAAATTTTTCTCTAGTTCTCCGTTTTGATTCGATTGGTTCGAACCCACACTCGAAGCAAATCATGTACGAGAATAACGGAAAAGATTGTTTGGTTGAAAGCCGAAAAACATCCAGGATCCATTTATCTAAAAACACATGTATGATTTCAGTTCAAGGCTTATTGCTATAAATATCACAAACTGGGTCGGTTTTAAAAAATTTAATTTTTCGTTGTGCAAGAAAATCATTTTCAAACCAAATTTTCCAACAAAAATGTGGTTAACCCAACAATTTAGTATAAAGGACTTGGAAGAAGCTAATTTTTTTCTGGGCATTTGAATCCTAAAGGATCGAAAGAACAAAGTAATAGTATTGTTTCATGCTTCATCCATAGACAATATATTAGAGCATTATGCAATGGCCATTTCGAAGAAAGAAAATCAATCCTCCATATGGGGATTTTATCTCTCTTTAGAGGACTTTCCTAAGACAGCGGAAGAAAGAGAGAACATGAGAAAGGTTCTTTATGCCTTGGCAGTAGGAAGTGTCATGTATGCTATATTATACACATGCTCAGATATATGTTTTACAATGGGGTTGGTAATTTGATATTAGGTGAATCCAGGACCAAGACACTCACAAGTAGTTAAGCATATACTTAAGTATTTAAAAAGAACGAGGAACTATATGGTTGTGTATTCCAGAGGAGATCTTACCCTACCGGATATACTAGTTCTGACTTTTAAAAGTGTCAAGATTCGAGGAAATTGACGTCGAGCTATGTTTTTGTCCTAGACGACGGGTTCATAGTGTGAGTAAGTGTTAAGAAGGGTTGCACTGGCAACTTCACTATGGAGGGTCGAATATGAGTTATGGAAAACCTATGGCACTATAATAGTGTAGGTATAGCTAAAGCTCAAAGAAAGCACATAAGGAAAAAATTCATTGATACAATGCATCATAAGGGAGACAGTAGTATTTATTTGACAGAGTAGTGGATGTAGTCAAAGATAGCATCTAAGGACAAACCCTGAGATTTTTTTAATAAGACTCTAGTAGTTAGAGAGCTCTTTGGGAAAAATATGGAAGGACACAAGAATGCGAAACATGACTCATCTACTTTACTAAAGCAAGAGGGAAATCATTAGATCTGGTGCCCAAAGTGTAGTATATTTGTCAGTGTACACTTGTAATTATCGAATAGATTGGTTAATAAAATTATTCGTGAATCACATTAATACTTTGTATAATTTCCTCATTTGGTTTTTGCATGCAAAGAAAAATGGAAGCAAAATTTTCTCATTGGTTTTTTAATGTTTAACTCATACAAAGCAGTATTACGTGGTTGAATTGTAATACAGAAAGATAGCTTATATTAGTGGATGAACCTAAACATGTCCTTATTCTAATAAAAAATGAGAAAACTGGTTGAAAAAATAATGTCTTCTATCAAATCCAATTGGGGAGATGTTTTGTCTTGGGTATTGGAGCAGATGTCGCGTGCAAAATGATGTGCAATTTTGTGCAAGTATACACGTTGGTTCAAGTAATAAAGTGATAAGTGAGTATCATTCCCACGAGGATCAGATTGAGGCACAAGATTGGTCAAGTTATTGCAATATGGTTAATGTTATGGCAAGACTGATGAATAAGATGCTATAGTAAACTAAGGTAAGTAAGAAATGATAATTCAAAGGAATGATGATGTATGTGATAGATGGAATCAATGAATAATTGGAAATGCTATGGGAAAAGTGAGAGCTAAAATGTAATGGTAATAACGAGACTGATTATCCGAATAGAATGTAAACAAAGAAAAAAACAAGTAAATATGCTATGGAAAAGTTACTACGACAAAGAATAAGGATAGAGTGATGTTGATTCGAAAGGTTGGGACTACCGAGAATCAGCCCTTACTGTCAATAATGCCTTGATAAAATCATATCTACTTTACTGCACACAAGAGTTCTAAAATGGCTTGCCTCTCACCAAAGCAAAACCTCAAGTTACCTTGCCAGTGTCTATTGGCCTTTTAGATATCTTACATGGGTTCCTTCTGTATGATGATAACCCTATGTCTTGAGTCGAGTACAAGTGTCTATCGAATACTTGCTCGTTTCATTTAATTTAATCCAACCAATCCAACCCTTTCGAAATTAGAATCAATTTATAAGTATGCGAACAACCTTCTATGTCTAGAGATTGTTTGTATTTTAATTAAGAAATAAGAACAATCAAATGAAATAGTAAAGTAAACTAGATATATACTACATCCATAAACATAGTTTAAGGTTTCATTGAAAGTAATCCCAACCTTATGAGATTTAGCTCATAGGCTGGGAAATAAAATTCCAAACCAAAATATTATTTGACATTGTGTTAAAATACTTCAATTCAATTTTTCGAAGGAACACTCATGGAAAAAATGGAAGAACTTCAGGAAACAGCTTTCACTTGCCCAGTCCACACTTCGACAGTATAGCATCCTGTGATGGATAAGAAGAACTACCTTTGACTTCCTTTCCTTTGCATAACCAAGCCCTTATTCATGCCTAGGGATCTCTCCCACTTTTTTTTGTTCGCCGTTAGGATTTCCTCCTTTGGCTTTTTATAGCTTTTTCCCTAGGGTAAATCCAACAACCCATGTTTATCTTCTCCTCTTTTTAAATTATTTTTTCAGCAACCCAAGATTATCTTCTCCGTTTATAAATTCTCTTTTTTTAGGATAAAAACCAACAACCCAAGATTATCTTCTCCTCTTTTTTAGGTAGATTTTTCTAATACAAGTACAGTTGGGCTGAAACTGGTATGTGTTGAGTGTTAACTCGATCTTCGTAGAATTGCCACGGCATTTGTGCTAACAAAATGTCCAACCTTTTACCCTAGCAAACCTTTACTCATTTATTTCTCGTTCCTCAATTTGCACCTGCCAAACTATCAAACACAACCCTTTCACATGCAATTAAAAGTAACAAATAATAATATTTAAGAACCGTCCAAGCTTCTTATACAATGTTCTAAAAATGCTAAAATAATGTCTTAAAATGCAACTAAGTTCACTTAAGTATAGACAATTGACCCAGTCTAAAGGCATGAATTATAACTCTTTTAAAGATTTATCAGTGGATCCTTCCTAGAAGATAGTGACATAGATATGATAAACAGTACATCAAACTAGACCCAAGAAGAATAGATCATGAATCTGTTTATGGATTTATTCGCTTGTGATGTTCATAGCGTGGCATACCTAAATCCTAAGTGGATGTCGACTATTTATGCGTGACTCGTGCACTTTGATGGAATTAAAAGCCTAAGTTTGAATAAATAAGGAACCAAAAGCTAGTACGTTGGGTGTACGAATTCTGCAGTATGCAGCGTGATATGTCGTAATTCGATGTAACAAATTAAACTAGTTTTCACATTTAAATAGCTTGAATACAATCATTTTCGTTATGTCTTAATTGAGTTTCTTTAGTTTTACTTACATTCAATAAAATGTGCAAATCATGTCTTTTATTGACCTTGAGGGCTGAATAAGGCCTAAGGGAGAGCTAACATACTTCGTGAGTGTGTAGAAAACCTTTAGAGTTTCATTTATTTTGTTCTTTATTTTCTTTCAAGAGATCAAAGTTGTAAAGGAGATCAACTCTTGTGGATTCACATTCATTATCAATATCAATAAGAATTTTGTTAAACTCTCTACTATTCATTAATTATGATTAATTGTTCCATCTACTCCATGTTGTTTATAAAAGCCATGAGGAACTAATGCTTCTATGAGGGATTAGCGAGTGGAAGCATAAACTTTTAACTATTTTGTAGGGTTATTCAAAAGATCAATTGTTAGGGAAAGGAAGAATGTAAAACAAACCAAGGTCTAACAACCCTGGGAAGTCATCAAGGTGGGAATTAACCCAAAATTGGTATTTCCCAGTTGTAAACACATTGACTTCAGACCAGTTTGGACTGTGAGGTCAAAAGATAAATATTTCTTGTGGACTTGTTATGTTAGTGCAAGATCGGAAGATTCTACTAGGGTAGCGACTATTTGATTGACGAAGAACCTGAGACGACAGTTGATTGAGATTGCTAAAGCGAGCTAATCACCCATCTTCATATTTGATTCACTTTATTTCTCTATATCCCTTGCAATTTTGATTTTTTTATGTTATTTTATTTTATTAATTTAAAAACCTTAAAATCTATCTCTTATTTTCCTATCGTACTATAACTGATTTAAAAGTATTAATTAGATCTTTAAGTGTTTAGGTTAAGATTGATTTAGTACTCGCCTTTCTTAGCTATGGTCCTCAAAGTACTCACTTACTTCATTATAAAATTTGTATTACAACTCGACCCATATACTTGCGGATACCACCTCATAATTCTCTATTTTATTACAAATTCACACTCTGGACGTTAGTACGTCTAGAGGTGGTCAAGTTGTTGGTGCCGTTGCCGGGGAGGCAACTTCACTAGATTGATTTTAATTTTTGCTCTTAAAAGAATAAGTACGAAATTTCTCAACTATAGATATGATTTTATTTTATTATTACTAATCTTTTCTTTCTGTGTTTAGTGTATGGCTCGCAGTAGAGGCACACCTATTGTAGCAGCCATAGATTCGAAGAGAATAATCTGAAGTAATCACCGATAGCAGAGACAGTAGATGCAACAACAACTACCACCCACTGCAGGTAACGTACCACGTGACAATCCATTGTTCGGTGATACTGGTGACAACAACCTAGGAGACCAACAAGCACCACAGCTACCTGCAAACATGCAATGGCTAGAAATGAGAGAACTCTAACGGACTATGCCCTACCAAGTCTAGACATGGTTTAAGAAAGTATGGTAAGATCGATGATTACAACTAATAATTTTGAGATGAAACCGGTAATGATACAAATGATCTAAAATAATCTGCAATTTAGGGGTACTATGACAGAGCTCCCTAATCAAAATTTGAAATGGTTTCTTCAACTCCGTGATACTTTTAAGTATAACGGGGTCACTAATGACGCTATTCGTCTTTAGTTGTTCCTCTTTTCTCTGATTGATAACTCTTTTTCTTGGTCAGAATTGGAAGCACCAATGCTTATCACAAGATGGGATGAACTCGCTGGAAAATTCTTACAGAAGTTTTTCCCAATCAGTAAAGCAGTCCAACTAAGAAGAGAGATCATTATCCTTAGACAAATAGAAGGGAAAGTTTTTATGAGGTGTGGGAACGCTTCAAAATATTGATTAAAAAATGCCCGCACCACGAATTTCCTGAAGGGATGTGATTGCAGATATGTTATAACAAGTTGGATGCAAACATACTATCTAGATTAGACGGAGTAGTAGAAGGAGACCTTATGAATAGGACATACGAGGATGCGTACAAAATTATGGAAAATATGGCATTAAACTCCTATCAGTGGCCGACTAAACAATTCACATATGACTAGAAATCCGCTACGATCAGAGTTATTCAAGAGGATGATAAGTATCAGCAAATAATGGATAAACTAAAACATATCGAATCTATTTCTACACCGTCAATGCATGGAGGAGACAAGCCACTCTTCTATTATATCAATAATCCTGATGAGGATATAAATTACATTAGGAATAGGGGTGAAAGCTCGTATTCAAATACATAAAATCTCGGCTGGAGATATCACCCAAACTTGAGATAGGGAGGAAACGAAGAGGTAGCAGTTAAAATCAAGTTAAAAATACTAATTACCCACTTGCAATCTGAGTGCATTAACTCAACAGGAACATTGACTAAGCTCGAAGATCAAATGAGCCAATTGATGAGCATGATGGGCGACATCAAAAGACAAACTGGCACAGGTATTCCTAGAAATACAGAGGATAATCCACAGAAGGAAGGTAAAGAGCATGTGAAAGCTATAGCACTCTGATCAAGAAAAGTACTGAGTAGCCCAGAAATACCTACCCCAGAGGTAATTGTGGATAATAGTAATGAACCTTAAGACAACTTCCTAGAAGTATAAAACGGACTTGAACTAGAGGAAAAGAATGCACCAGTGATTGAGACAGGAAAAGAGACATCTAAAGATGCTGAAATCATGAAAGTCTCATTTCCATCAAGATTAGAAGAAAAAAAAAGTGGGACGAGGATGAATTTGTAAGTTTTTTAAATTTGTTTAAACCCTTAAATGTTAAACTACCTTTAATCGAGTTAATTGAGAAAGTTACCAAGTACGCCAAATTTTTAAAGGAGATGATGGCAAGGCGTAAGAAAATCAAGGTAGGAAAACCATTTAATCTAAATGCTTTATGTAGTGTGATTATTTCAAGAAAGGTACCTTGAAAGTTGAAAGACCCTAGTAGTTCTACTATTCCTATAGAGATATGGAGCATTCACTTTAATAGAGCCCTATGCGATTTAGGAGCTAATATCAATTTAATGCCCTTATCAATTTTTGAAAAATTTAGGTTAAGGAATATTTAAACAACTCAAATCGCGTTATAATGGCTAACAAGCCTTCGGTACATCCGGAAGTTGTACTACAAGATGTGCTAGTCAAGGTGCAAAGTTTTATTATTCTTGTGAATTTTGTAGTACTTGATTTTGAGGAAGATCGTGAAATACCAATCTTACTAGGAAGACCTTTCCTAGCCACTTCCAGATCCACCATTGATTTAGAGAAAAATGATTTAACTATGAAAATTAATGGTGAGACTAAAAATTTCAAATATGGCTATCAACCGAACAAGGAAGGTAGGAGGAAATTAGAGAAGCATTGCAAAAACTTATCTAATTCTAACATTCCCAAATCAAGAGAGATACTTTCTTTTGTGAATACAGAGAGAATAAACAGATTCAAAGAATAGGACAAGTGGGTAATGGTGGAATGGCATGATAGGCAGTGGACTAACATTGATAGAATAAAGAGATCGTCCACGGGTGAATTGACAACATTGCTTGATAAATTTGGCAGTATAACTTAAAAAATGTGAAGGACTACATGATTTTTGTAAATTATTGTATATTTAACTAACCCTATCATTTAGATTCTAACTTTTATTTGATATATGTTCAGCTTTAGACTGAAACATCTTTAAAAAGGAATTCTGGGATGAAACAGAGTCAGTGTCGCGACATTGCACCAGAGAGTTGCGACATAGCAGAAAGTTTTCTCAAGACCTGCAAACAGACGGATGTGTCGCGACACATTCTTGCCAGGGATGTCGCAACATGGAACCCCTGTGTCGTGACATTGCTGCAACTTTCTGCAGCGTTGACTCGACTCATTGCACAACTCGGTGGCCTAAACATCAATTTTACTCGATTTTTAATCTTTTAAAACCCTAATTTTATAACCTAAAACTATATTTACTACTAATTAAAACACCCCTTAACCCTTAATCCATCTAACTCTATCAAATCTCTCAACACCTCTTAAACCCTAAACCCTAAATTTCCCAAATTTCTTTTTAAAAACTCTTTAATCATACTCGGTGCAACAAGGAATGGAAACACCACGGTCAAGCAAGGAATTCAAACAAACTTCGACTATACATTCAAGGTTAAGGGTTCCTAAACTCAAACTTTTTACTATTCCATTGACTCATTTATTTAGTAAGTAATTAGGATTGAAACATCATGCCTCCTAGTAAAGTTAGGCGAACAATGGAAACAGAGCCATCAATGGTTCAAAATCCCCCTACTTTTCCAAATCCGACTGTTGAAAAGTATTTTAATGAACTTCAAGGAAAAACATCCATTCAAGAGAGGGGATTTGATCCATTGATGATTTTGTGTAAAGAAATTTTGCCTTTGGTCAGATATCATCGATGAGAGTTTTTGGACGATCCCAAAGGATAATGCTTTGGTCCTCGTTGTTCAAGAATTCTATACATCTTTACAGAACCATGAGTCTAGAAATACCGAAGGACATATATGGGTACAATAATTGTGCGAGGAAAAGAGGTACATGTAACCCCTCGAATAATTTGTGACTTTTATAATGCTCCATACTATGAGAATGATTTCATCAATGAAATTGATTTTGAATATTTTAGAGACATAGATATGGATAATATTATAAACTTTTTAACTGAAAGAAGGGGTGAATAGAAGTATCGCGCACGTACAAATATCCTAGTATCTTTTCATCAAGCAATCATTTTCCTTGAGGCCAAGATGTGGAATCAGTTTGTTTTCACATGAATCGTACCTGCTTTAAATGTTTCTAACATTAATGCTTTAAAAGTTTCATCGGGGTAATTCAATCATGTAAGTTCATATTTAATTCATTTTCAATTTAGTCCAAACCTCACCATTTAAGACTCAGTCACAATTAATTCAAGATTTAACAAAACACACATAAAATGTACAAAATAAAACTTGTAACGATTTAAACATAATTACCATATGATTACATTGCAAAAACAACAACTGATAAGGTGTCAGGGACTAATCCATAATTTCCCCGTTTCTTCGAATATCCTCCAATTCATTTTAATCCCGATCTAAATCACAATTTAATTCAATTATCCATTCTAAACATCATTTAACAACATGCATTAGATATGTGTCAGTTTAATTTCATCTATCATATATTCCCTCAAATTTTGCATTTTATTCAATTTAGTCCAAAAACTCAAATTTTCCATAACTTTCAAATTTGAGCTTCAATTTTGACACCAATCACAATACCATCCTTCTACAGCCATCTAATATAAAATTATATAAATTTATCCTCAACTTTGAAATATTTACACTTTAGTCCCTTTGTTCAAAACTAACATCTTTCACTTTACAAATTAGTTTTTTTTTTCAAATCTAAGTTAAAAATCTATCAGTTTAGTACCAAAAGCTTTTAGATTCAAGAATGGAAACTTTTACAAACTTTAACGGCTTTACAAAATAGTCTTCGGGCTAGCTAAATCAAGCTCTCGAGATCTCGAAAACTTAAAAATTACGAGAAATAGACAAAAATCAGCTTACTATTTGAAGAACAAAGCCTGGTCAAACCTATGGTCTTTCTTAAATGGTGGAATTGGTTTTGGGAAGAAAAAATAAGATGAAGATGACAGTTCTTTTTCTTTTTCTATGTTTTATTTTATTATACTCGATTAAATTATAAATTTTAACACTTATTTACTAAATAAATTGGTTCTAACCGTCCACCATTAGTTAAAATGGCTTAATTACCATTTAATACCCTTAATAACAATTAAATAAGCTTTTTAGTCACTAAAAATCTATAGCGATAAACTTTTATCAGTTTTACGATTTAGTCCTTATACCACATTTAACTATCGATTCAATAAAATTATTGCACCAAAGTCCAATATAATACTAAAATAGACTCCTGACTATTAAATATTAAGATATACTGACTCAATCATTAATAATTGGGGTTTCAAAACCACTATTTCCAACACCACTAAAAACGGGTTGTTACAACTCTCACCATGTAGAATGGTTTCATGGTTTAAGATTTCATGGTTTCTTCGAGTTCCCACGTAGCTTCCTCAATACCATACTAATGCCATAATACTTTAACTAGTGATATTCTTTTATTTCTTTCACTTCCCGAGCTAAAATATTTACCAGTTTCTTACCTTATAATAAATTAGGCAATAATGCAATCTCATCGAAAGAAATAAAATGTGATGGATCAGAATGAAAATGACACAAGATTGATACACTAAAATTCTAATTCTTTTGAGAATCTCGTACGGCCAAATAAATCTCAGACTGAGTTTACCTTTTTTCCGAACAGCAAAACTTTTCTCCAGGGTAAGCCTTTTAGAAATACTTTATCACCAATCTAAAACTCAATGTCTTTTCTTTTCAAATTGGCATATGATTTCTGACAACCTGAGATAGCTTTCATACGGTTTCGAATAACCCTGACTTTATCCTCTGTTTCCTAAATCAGATCGACTCCAGCTATTTTTCTTTCGCTCAGCTCAAACCAATATAATAGATTTTTGCATTTACATCCATATAAAGCCTCATACGGTGTCATTTCAATACTCGTTTGGTAGCTATTATTATAAGCAAATTTAGCTAACGGTAGGAATTTCTCCCAACTACCTTCAAACTTACTAATACAGCATCACAACATATCTTCCAAAATCTGTATTACTTGCTCTGATTAACCATCTGTTTGAGGATGAAATGCAGTACTGGGTCTTGATCTAAAATGATAGACAGCGGTACACCGCATAATCTCACCATCTCATAAACATATAACTCATCTAATTTATCATGTGAATAATCAGTTCTAACCAGAATATAGTCTGTGGACTTCATCAATATATCAACAATCATTGTCGCGTGTGAAATGATATGCGAATTGTGCAAGTATACACGTCGGATCAAGTAATAAAGTGAGGAGTGAGTCTTGTTCCCATGAGGATCTAATTGAGGCACAAAAGTGGTCAAGTTATTATAATAAAAAAATACAATTAATCCTATGGTAAAGCTATGGTAAGTCTGCAGTGGCAATTAAAGGAATAGTGATGTATGTAATATGTGGAATTAATGAATACTTGGAAATGCTATGGCAAAACGAGAGTAAAAATGCAATGGCAATTACGAAAATGATTATATGAATAATATGTAACTAAGCAAATAATAAACTAAGGATGCGATGGAAATGATACTACTAGAAGGGATAAGGGATATACGATGTTGATATGGAAGTTTGGAATTACTAAGAATCTACCCTTACTATCAAAAATGCCTCAGTAAAATCGTAATCAATCTACTGCTCAGAAGAGTTCTAAAGTGGTCTGCTTCTTTCAAGAGTAAAAACCTCAAGTTACCTTACCTGTGTCTATAGGCCTTTAATACGGCACCCTACATTGTTTCCTTCTATATGAATGTTGTTCTATGTCTAGACTCTATTACAAGTATTTGTCGACTACTTGCTTATATCATTCAATTTCGGTCTAACTAATCCAACCTTTTCAGAATTAAATTAGTTTATGGGCATGCTACACAGTCATCTATGTCTAGGGATTGCACACATACAATTTAGAAATAAAAACAATTGAATGAAATAGTAAATTAATTCAAATCTATGCTTCTACAATTTCAAGCTTTTCTGATTGATGAATATATGACACTTTTCATCGTATAAATAGTTTTTGCTAGATTTTTAAAGCAAACACAACTGCTGACAATTCCAAATCGTGAGTTGGATAGTTTTTCTCATGCAGCTTCAATTGTCGAAAAACATAAGCAATAACTTTGCCTTCTTGCATCAAGACACATCCTAGTTTGTTAACTGAAGCATCACTGTAAACAATAAATTCTTTCTTAGATTTTGGTTGGGTCAACGTGGGGGCTTCTGTCAGCATAAATTTTAACTGATCAAAACTATATTGGCACTTCTCAGACCAGACAAATCTAACATCTTTTTGTAACAGTTTAGTCAACGACAAAATCATCATTGGAAAACCTTTGACAAATAATCTATAATATCGAACTAATCCCAAGAAACTTTTCACCTCAGTGACATTTTTTCGGAGGTTTCCACCTTAAAATTGTAGAGATTTTGCTCGGATCAACCCTGATATGTTCCACTAAAATCACGTGGCCTAATATTCCAACTTGTTAGAGCCAAAACTCACATTTATTAAACCTTTTGTACAACTATTTTTCTCAAAAAGTTTGCAATACAATTCTCAAGTGTTGGTCATGTTCATTCTCATTCTTCAAATACATCAGAATATCATTGATAATCACAACCACGAAAATGTCTAAATACAGTTGAAAAACCCTATTCATCAGGTCCATGAATGCAGTAGGGGTATTAGTCAAACCAAACGACATCATAAGAAACTCATAGGTTCGTAACGAGATTTGAAAGTAGTTTTCGGTACACTAGGCTCTTTAACTCGCAACTGATAACAACCCAATTGAAGATCAATTTTTAAAAATAGGGTAGCTCCTTTCAACTGATGAAACAGGTCGTCAATTCACAACAACGAGTATTTATTCTTTATATTCACCTTATTCAGCTATTTGTAGCCAATACATAATCTCAAAGTCTCATCTTTTTTTTTCACGAACAGAATCGGAGTACCCCAAGGCGACACACTAGGTCAAATGAACCCACGATCTATCAACTCCTGTAAGTATGCTTTTAGCTTTTGTTTCAATTCTATTGGTGTCATTCTATATGGTGCAATAGATATTAGAGCAATCTCTGGTACTATATCAATCAAAAATTCAACTTCTCTTTTCGGCGGTAACCCAGGTAACTATTCTGGAAACACATCGGTAAATTCTCCCACTATTTGAACCTATTATATCTTCAATTCTGGTGCTCGAGTATCTAAAGTGTATGCAATATAAGCTTTAGCACTTTTTCGGATCAATCTCTAAGTAGTAAAGGCCGATACAATACTGATGACACAATTAATTTTGTCTGATTCAATACTAATCATTTCACCTCTCTCGCGTCTGAACACAATCCACTTATGTTTTCAACTGACAAATGTATCATGTAATGTCAACTAATCCATACCTAGAATAACATGAAATTTGTCAAATGGCAGTAACATCAAATTAGTAGGAAAATCGTAGCCTTGTATTTTCAGTGGACAATTTCTATATATCTTATCAACTAAAACACACTGTCCCAATGGATTTGTTACTCTAACAACAAATTCAGTTGACTCTACTGGTATATTCTTTTTTGTTACTAATGTTGTAATAGCCCGTTTTACAGTGGGTTAAAAATAGTAGTTTCGGGGCCACAAATTGAACAAGCAAGTTCATAAATATTCTTATTTAATATTTATGAGTCAAATATGGTACTAAAATAAATGTTGAATTTGTAATTTATGCTATTTGAGAGAACAATTAGGTTCAAGTGGTATGATCCTAAAGTCAAGTGGTTTTAGAAAATGTGGTATTGAGACCACATTTCTATAAACCAAAGTTGTAAATACTTTTATAAATATTCACTGAGTATTATTAAGGTTGTGTTAAAGTTTCGATAAGAAATTTTAATGTTTAGATAGTTAATTAATTAAAAGGACTAAATCGTAAAGGATGTAAAATTTGTTTACTATTAGATTTGAATAATTAAATGGCTTAATGAATGAAAGTAAATAGACTTGAATGGTAAATATACCATTTTTAAAAAGTTTTGGATGGTTAGTGGGGTTATTTAGCTAAAAAGTAATGTTTATTAAAATATAAAACATTATATTATATGTTATAATAGTTAATTAAATATGAAAAGAAAGGAAAAGAGAAAAAAAAGATGATTCGTTCATCTTCTCCATCTTTTAGTCAAAACAAAAGGGGAGAAGAAACCTAGCTGACGTCTAGCTTCAAGCAACAATTGGTAAGTCGTTTTTGATCGGTTTCTCGTAATTTTTATGTTTTTGAAATCGTTGCAACTAGGTCCAACTAGCTCGTGCCTTCATTTTTGAAACTGTTAAAGATTTTGAATGTTTCCATTGATGAATCTTTGTGATTTTAAATGTTAAATGATGAATTTGACGTATTAGTTGTTATTTATAAGTATTTTGTTAAGTGATTTTTTTATAAATTTAACGATTAGAGATTAAATTGTTGAAATAGTAAAAGTACAAGGATTTAATGTGTAATAACAGCAAATATGGACTGTAGTAAGGTTCCAATAAATTCAGCTAAGTTTAAATTTGAGTAAAATGGTTAATTTACATGTTTTAGGCTTAGGGACTAAATTGAATAAAAGTAAAATGTTGGGGCAATTTTTAAAATGTCAAATAGGACTTAATTGCATAAAATTAAATGGTTTTTCTATCTGAATTAATGAATTGAATGAAATTATTAATTTAGATCAAGAACAGTGGAAAATCTAGAAGAAGAGAAAATTACCAAATAGCCCCTATACTTAGTCATTGTCACAATTTAGCCAGGTAAGTTCTTATGAACTGTAATCATTTTAATGTTATATAAATTGAATCTTTGTTATGTCATTTTAATGTAATTGAATTATTTTATAAATATACCAATGTTATGATGAATTGATGACTATTAAGTCTCAATTGAACCTTAGGAATTCATAGTATAGAAATGACATGTCATTAGGGTTTTCATGTTTTGGGTGCTGGTCTTAAATGTCCTACTAATGGCTGAGGTCCTACATTTATTGCGGATACTCAATAGCTCGTGTGATCAGCATCGTGTAGCTTACATTTCGACCCACTGCTCGTGTGAGTAGGCCCATTTCACAGCTCGTGTGAGGAATGATGTACAGGAAAGATTTTGGTTATATGTTTAAGCACACTTTGTGTGAGCTTTCTCGAGTATCTGATGATATTCTAAGTGTTCAACGAGCATGAAAAGGAAATGAACGGTAAGTGTTCAAATGAACTATATCATGTATTAATGAAAAGGATTGAAATGGTAAACTTCAATGGAAATATGCTTATGTTCATTAAAAGGTTGTATGAATAAAATGATGTATTTTCTCATGAAATGGATTATCTTGTGGTTGATCCCAAAAAGTTATGTATAAATGCACTAACTTGTATATTGATGATGATGTTTAGGCTTGTGTCAAGCTTTTGGTTATGGTTGATGTTTATGCTTAAGCTTTGTACTATGCAAATAAAACGGGTAAAAAAAGGGAATGAAATGGTTAGTTCATAACTGGGATATAATATAATGATACAAAAGGTTTGATGAGTTAAATGATGTACTTATATGTGAGAAATCTATTTATGCTATGGACGAATTTACCTATATCGTGGATAAATACACTAACTCGTCAATGGATAATGTTGTTTAGACTTATGCTAAGCATTTACAGTGGAATGATAAGTAATTAAATGGAATGGTTCATGATCTTATGAAAATGTTGATGATCATGTAATATGACTTATAAAATCCTATTAGGTTATGAATAAAAAGTATATGTGATGTTGAGGGACCTACTCATTTGTGAGTTGATGGTTATATAGTTTTATAAATATTATGTTTAAAGTGTATACGAGCTTACTAAGCATTATGTGCTTACGTAATTTTCTTTCCTATGTTTTTAGTTAATAGAAAGCTCTATCGGTTTGAAAGCTCGTTGGAGATGTATCACACTATCCATCATTAATTTCAGTAGTTTTTGATGTTTTGATCAAAGGTTACAATGGCATGTATAGGTGGACTTGTGTTTAATGTTAGTTGAATGTTGGTTGATGATTTTGATAGGTACAAGTTATTTTGGCACCATGTGATGTTGGTTGGTTTGTGTCATCTTGGTACTTTTGATGCCTATTTACTATGCGTTAATGTAGCAATGGTTTGATACATGTTTTAATGACCAATACGGTATGTGATGGATTAGTTTCAATATGGTCAAGATAGGGTATGTTTTGAAAAGGTATTAAATTTGATGTGCATGGTCGAAATGTGGTAATGTATACATGTTTAGGTAAGATTTGAATGAATGCATTTGAGCTGCTTATTAGCACTAGAAAGAACATAGGTTTCCCCCTATTTATTGGTTAAATTGTTCCTATTTAGTTATCCTTAGCATACATTTTAGCATTTTTATTTTAGTAAATTGCATTTTATAACTCACTGAATCCTAGCATATTTTATCTTTAGTTTTGCTATCTTATTACATTAATGTCGCTGCATGAGTTAATTCCAGATTGCGTCCAGAATTGTCGCCGCACCTAACAGATGTCTGCAATGTCGCTGCATAGGTTAATTCCATATTGTGTCCAGAATTGTCATCGCACCTAATAGATGTTCGAATAAGAACCAAAATTGCGTAAGCTGTCCAATCTGGTATAACCAACCTGTATAAACAAGGACAGAATAATTTTAGGGAAAAGGCACCTATACTGTGGGGGAGGACATAAAAGGTGGACATGAGAAGAAAAAGGGGTCTTCTTGAGTTTTTCTCCTCCATCATCAACTCATCATCCGACCTTGGAGCTTGCGGCCATGGCGACTTAAACCTCTCATGGGTGAGCCAACGTGAAAGCTAGATGCAAACTAGCTCCTGATGAGGAGACCTAAGTGCACGACAAAAGGGAATAGAGAGATTCAATCGAGTTGTCTAGGGATGGTATTCTCTATTTGAGTCTTTCTTATTTCTTTCTAAATGCTAGTGGTTACTCTCTAATTTCTGGTTGTATGGAAGTACTGATGAATTCTTGATGAAATGTTATCTTATTTAATCTTGCTTTTATTGTTTAATCTTGGGGTTTGAATTTTTTTACACGGAAGTGTAATTGCAATCACTGACACTGGAAAGTGCAGTGACAGTTTGAGCCAACAAGCATTACAACGGAAGTTGAGTGAGGATTAGAGGAATTTAGTCCACTTTTTCTTAATAGTGCCATATTGTCATCATCGGAAGGTGAGGTTAATATGCATGGTTCAGTCTGAGATTAAATAGAGGAGTAACGCTGAGTAAGATATACATTGAATTTTATTGCATCGACAATCACCTATACTTTTATACCTTGTGAGCACTTAGTATTCTGCTAAAGATTCATGTTGGGGATCCCAGTTTATCATCATCATATTTTATTTTGCAGTTTTTAAAGTTATTACATCGACAACTATCCTCACAATTCATCTTGCTTATATCCAGTTATTTTACTGATATTAATAGACTAAAGACACCCATCCCTGTAGGATCGATATCCGACAGACTCACATCTGTCTACTATACTTGCATCGACAGTGTATGCTTGCACATTATTGCTGTGACGTTAAACAACGAATCAGTGCCTTGTTTGGCATATTGGTTGAATGTATTCAGTGTTAGAGTATGCCCAAAGAACAATCATGAGATGGTTGTAATAACATACTTGATTTATCATGTTTATTAATATAAGGCGTTACCATTATTATTTCAGCTTTCTTTTACGTGTATAAATAAATTATTTTATAATAATGCCCGAGAGTAATATGATTATTCTTAAAGGTCCTTAGTTAAGTATTATTATTGGATAAGACAACAATAATGCATTAAGACTAACACGTAGTTGATTGATGATAAAGAGTTGTTATATTGGACTGAACCGTTATGAGTATGTTTCTTGGATTATTATGTAATTGTCACAACATTACTTATAGTGATTAATATGTATATGATCCTCAGACTTGAGATCATCATAATCCCAACATCGTGAGTTGTATATTTTGATACAGTCAAACGTACACTGTAACTAGTTGCTCTATAAAGGCTGATGTTGGATATACCACGATCTATGTAGAGGGATATGGTTGATCGATATAGGATAAGTCCCTCCTACATAATGGGAGTAATATCTTAGGCCACTTGATTAAGTGAGACTAGAAATGCATGGCCATGCTCAAATAAGCTGATATGAGATGTCATACTTATTTGTATATCATAGTCTACTTAAGATATCAAGGAACATGGAATGGACTATGCAAGTGTGACTATTCCATGACTTGTGTCCAATCCAGAGATAAAGAACTTAAGAATTATTTCATGAAAGGTTAATCATTAAAAGGTTATGTCGAATCATGATTTCTTATGACTTAGGTAGGAATGATGCATTGCTAGGTGCCACTCATTGTTTGTAACATTAGAATCGTTCTAGTATTACTGCTAACGTTACAAGAACCTACATGGTCACACCTTATAGTTGAAATGAACGGAATAAAACATAGTTGGTATTGTGTTTGGTTGTTGCTTGAATTAAATTAATTATAGAATTAATTTAATTGGATAATAAAATATCGAACACACTATGTACAAGGTTGTTGTACGCATAATGAGAACATGAATTTGGTTTGTATATAAATTCAAATAAATATATAGTTTATCGAAATCATTATTATAATTAATGGAATTATAATTTTCGGTTTAAAACATATTTTTATTTATTTAATTTCTAGAAACCCTAAAAATAGATATAAAAATCTCATTTTTTCTTTGCTTGGTGTCTAGCAGCCGTCAAAGCAAAGTTTTTCAAAACAGTTTTGGGGATCCCTTCCGTTCATTGTCAACTGGGTGGATTACGTAGAGGCCGGAGTCATGATAGATTGCGGCTTGGTTCGATAGTAGATCAAATTACTCGTTGCTGAGGCATTGCTGTCTACTCAGAATAAAGATTCGGTAATTTCAAAACCTTATTTCACTCCGATTCGTTCCACACATGGATCCATTGTTAGGATCGCTGAATGTTGTAATTTTCTGCTACGCCGTAGAGGTGCCGGCGTTCCAACAGTGGTATCAGAGCCACTTGTGTGATACGTACTCGGGGTTAAATACTTGGGTGATGCAATTGTATGAGATGCATGCTTCAATTTTTATTACGTTTCCGAATGTTGAAATCGTTTAAAAGTAACCTGAGAACCGTTCCTTTTGACAATGGATTAAATGTTAATCATGGTGTTATGACCTATTCGGTTTAATGTTATTACTGTTAAGTGTTAACAGATCTGTAATGGTGCGACGGTAGTGCTTACAGTTTCCAGTAAGAGTTAACTGGGTAGTGGAACAAGGGTTGTTCTGGCATGAAACCTCAAGGACTAAAATCCCAAAAGTACAATTCTATCGATAAAAGTTATCAAATCATGAGGTTTCATTTGAATGGGGTATGCGGTTCGTACTGCAGGGGCTCCGCCCCGCACCCCTGGTCCATACTACCTCAAACCCCATCTTCTTAAAGTATGTTTTATAATAAATTAAACTTGGTGGCCATAAAAGTTGAAAGGATATGTTATAATTCACCTTAATAAGACGTATTATGTATGCTATTATTGACATGCACGCTGTTTGAAATGCATTGTTATAGCCCAATGACCCATTTAATAAATGGTTGTAATTTTATAAATACAGCCTGCGTGTTGTGCCTTACTACTATTCTATTGTATTTCTCTTCTCATCTTACTCCTTCGTATGTAAAACGAGTTTCTGCATATTGTAATTTGCAAGAATTGTTGTGGGCTAGACGAGAAGGAAGATAGGCCAACTAGTGTGGATCGATAGCTTGTGAAACAGCTTACACCTTTAGGTTTCCTTTTGATTCTCCCATTGGCTTGGGTTGCACCAACTTAGTTTATGGGCTATAACTATTGCATTTATTTATTGCTTTATTTATTCATGTGTTAGATGCTATGGATGTCTAAAGCATGTCAAATTTTAAATATGTTAAAATTTGATAATAATGAACCTCATTAATTGATGAGATCAATTAAATAGCTAAATGGACTAAGGTAAACCATAATTGGTGAGATGGAACAACCTTAACAAAATCCCTCTATTAAAATATTAAGTCAATATAGCCTTCCAAATTCGCCCTCGTTAAGGCCTCGATCAATACTGTGTAGGTTCTGCTAAAGCGAAGTAGTAGTATTTATCTTGGTTAAACGCGAAGAATAAACAAGTGATATTCGCTGGTTAAAATTAGTTAATGACTTAACTAGGTTATTCTAATAGGATTAGAAACCTAGAGGTAAGTAATTTGGATAAATCATAAGATGTTTAGAACAAGAGTTGTTCACCAAACTTTAGGAGTTACATATGATGTAATTACCAAGTGTTGCTTACCTAGATAACCATAATCTTGAGAGTAAAGCCAAAGCTGACTTAAGAGGGGTGAAATATGAATCCTTAACCCACTTGAAATACTTTTCGAGAAAGTCTTTCCGAAACCAATATATGAGGGTTATTAATTTTGTAATAAAATAGTGGGAACATCTTTTAATAAAGTCTTTTTAATGGTTGATATAAATTTGATAAATTTACACACGCATATTTTATTATTGTAGATACATTATGGCTGCAAACACTAATACACTCTCATTGCGGTCGGTCCTTGAGAAGGACAAATTGAATGGTTTGAATTTTCTTGGTTGGTTCCGTAACTTGAGGATTGTCCTCAAACAAGATCGAAAATCATATGTCATTGAACAACCAGTTCCTAACGAACCATCTGCTAATGCCTCGAGGGCTGATAGAGATGCTTACAATAAGCATCTCGATGACATGGTAGATGTTGGATGTCTTATGCTTGCCACTGTGAATCCTGAGCTTCAGAATCAACATGAGGACATGGTTGCTTATGAAATGATTGAGCACCTGAACGAACTTTATTAGGGGCAAGCACGGCAAGAGAGGTTCGATATCTCTAAGGCCCTATTCCAATGTAAGCTGGCTGAAGGAAGCCCAGTAGGACCTCATGTCCTTAAGATGACTGGCTATATTGAAAGCCTGCCTAAGCTCGAGTTTCCATTGAGCCAAGAGTTGGCCACTGATGTTATTCTACAATCGTTGCCGGATAGCTACAGCCAGTTTGTCCTCAATTTCAATATGAATGTTACGAACTGCTGAAGGCAACATGAAAAAGGTTAGACTCAAGCCTATACTGATGGTCCGTAATAACAAGGGCAAGGGAAAGGCCAAAGTTCAGAAAAATCCCAAGGGCAAAGGTAGGCCCAAGCCTGGAAAAGTAAAGGCTACATTGAAACCTAAAGGTGGGGTGGCTAAGGAAAGAAACTGTTTTCATTGTGGTGTGACTGGACATTGGAAGCGGAACTGTCCTATCTATCTTGAGGAAGTCAAGAAGGCCAAAATAAGCGGAACGTCTGCTTCAGGTATTTATGTTATTGATATTAATTTATCAACTACTACTTCATGGGTATTAGATACTGGTTGTGGTTCTCACATTTGTACTTCTGTACAGGGACTACAAAGGAGTAGGACTTTGGCTAGAGCAGATGTGGACCTACAAGTTGGAAATTGAGCAAAAGTTGCTGCATTAGCTGTGGGAACATATAATTTACCTTCGCCTAGTGGACTTGGTTTATGTTTAGAGGATTGTTATTATGTGCCCAGTTTGACTAAAAACATTATTGTTTTTATCTCATTAATTGTTGTTCCTTTTATCTCAATAATGTTTTCTATGGTTCGGCACAATTGATTAATGGCCTCTATGTTTTAGATCAAATGAATCTCATTTACAACATAAATACTAAAAGATAGAAAATAAATGACTCAAATCAAACTTATCTATGGGATTGTCGTTTGGGCCACATAAGTGAGGAACGCATATCCAAGCTCCATAAAGATGGTTATATCCAGTTATTTTACTGATATTAATAGACAAAAGACACCCATCCCTGTAGGATCGATATCCGACAGACTCACATCTGTCTACTATACTTGCATCGATAGTGTATGCTTGCACATTATTGCTGTGACGTTAAACAACGAATCAGTACCTTGTTTGACATATTGGTTGAATGTATTCAGTGTTAGAGTATGCCCAAAGAACAATCATGAGATGGTTGTAATAACATACTTGATTTATCATGTTTATTAATATAAGGCGTTACCATTATTATTTCAGTTTCTTTTCTGTGTGTATAAATAAATTGTTTTATAATAATGCCCTGAGAGTAATATGATTATTCTTAAAAGGTCCTTAGTCAAGTATTATTATTGGATAAGACAACAATAATGCATTAAGACTAACACGTAGTTGATTGATGATAAAGAGTTGTTATATTGGACTGAACCGTTATGAGTATGTTTCTTGGATTATTATGTAATTGTCACAACATTACTTATAGTGATTAATATGTATATGATCCTCAGACTTGAGATCATCATAATCCCAACATCGTGAGTTGTATATTTTGATACAGTCAAACGTACACCGTAACTAGTTGTTCTATAAAGGCTGATGTTGGATATACCACGATCTATGTATAGGGATATGGTTGATCGATATAGGATAAGTCCTTCCTACATAATGGGAGTAATATCTTAGGCCACTTGATTAAGTGAGACTAGAAATGCATGGCCATGCTCAAATAAGTTGATATGAGATGTCATACTTATTTGTATATCATAGTCTACTTAAGGTATCAAGGAACATAGAATGGACTATGCAAGTGTGACTATTCCATGACTTGTGTCCAATCCAGAGATAAAGAACTTAAGAATTATTTCATGAAAGGTTAATCATTAAAAGGTTATGCCGAATCATGATTTCTTATGACTTAGGTAGGAATGATGCATTGCTAGGTGCCACTCATTGTTTGTAACATTAGAATCATTCTAATATTACTGCTAACGTTACAAGAACCTACATGGTCACACCTTATAGTTGAAATGAACGGAATAAAACATAGTTGGTATTGTGTTTGGTTGTTGCTTGAATTAAATTAATTATAGAATTAATTTAATTGGAAAATAAAATATCGAACTCACTATGTACAAGGTTGTTGTACACATAATGAGAACATGAATTTGGTTAGTATATAAATTCAAATAAATATATAGTTTATCGAAATCATTATTATAATTAATGTAATTATAATTTTCGGTTTAAAACATAGTTTTATTTATTTAATTTCTAGAAACCCTAAAAATATATATAAAAATCTCATTTTTTCTTTGCTTGGTGTCTAGTAGCTGTCAAACCAAAGTTTTTCAAAATAGTTTTGGGGATCCCTTCCGTTCATTGTCAACTGGGTGGATTACGTAGAGGCCGGAGTCATGATAGATTACGGTTTGGTTCGATAGTAGATCAGATTACTCGTTGCGGAGGCGTTGCTGCCTACTCAGAATAAAGATTCTATAATTTTGAAACCTTATTTCACCCCGATTCGTTCCTCACACATGGATCCATGGTTAGGATCGATGAATGTTTTAATTTTCTGCTGCGCCGTAGGGGTGCCGGCGTTCCAACATTCAGTCTATTGAATTGGTCATTTCATGCATGTTTTGGTAAGGTTTTGAAGCTTTGGTTATTTGCACAAAAATGCTTTTAGGTACTTTCTTGATTTGGTGTTGGAAATGGCATGATTACGGGAAATTTGATGTCCACACAGCCTGAGACACGGGAGTGTGACTCAACCGTGTATGATACATAGCCAGGCAACACGGCCGTGTGTCCCCTATAGGATTTAGTGTATGCAAGTCAGGCTATTATACGGCGTAGCACACTGCCTGGCACACGGGTGTGTAGAGCTATTTCGAGAGTTACAGGGGGTGTAGCTTGGCCGTGTGACCCAACTTAGAGAGTTCCACGGGTACAGACATGGGCTAAAACACGGTTGTGTGTACCTATTTCGGTTGTTACACGGCTTGAGACACGAGCTTGTGTTTCAGCCGTGTGAGCCACACGACCGTGTGACCCTTACAGTTCAACTTTTCCAACTTTTTTTAAAAGTATCCAAATGTTTCCAATTTAGTCCCAGATTGTTTCTAAAGTATTTTTAGGCCCTTAAGGGCTCGATTTAGGGACAATTTGCATATGAATGAATGGATTATGTCAAAATTTAAAATGTATGTTTAATGTTTATAATGTATGGTAATGCTTCGTAACCCTATTTCGACAATGGATACGGGTTAAGAGTGTTACATGTAGTGGTATCAAAGCTACAATTTAGTCGATTCTCGAAGTGAACATAGCATACGAGTCTAGAAACACATGCCATTATATAACCTATAATAGTGTGATAACTCCTGACTCGATAGATATAGATGTCTTCCAATCGGGCTATTTTCGATGATGTTGAAAGCAATATTCAAGTCTCATAATAAAAGGTTGCTAGTGATAAGCAGAATCTATAAAGGTTAGAGTAACGTTATAGTGTTTATGTTAATATTGAATGTTATGTGTTTTCTTGAGAATTAAATTTTGTGGCATTACGATCTCCACCCCCTCGTTCTTAAAATTTTATATCACGGCCAAGTGAGAAGCTGAAGAGTTCAGCAATTGAATGGGTAATAATATGGTCAGAGTTGAGAACTGGTTAGCAAGCAAAGAGAGTTCTAGAAGAGATATGAGATTTTTTTGAAGATTATTCGAAATACGCAATGTTATTGTTAAAAGAAGAAGTTATTCACTAGTAATTGAATTTATCAGGTATGGTATCTAAATAACGAGTTAACTGTGATTTCTTCTGAATTGATTACTTTAGTGGAACAAAGTAATGTGGGATCATCGATGATATTAGTGGACCATGGAGTAATGTTTGAAATGTATATAGATCTGGATGCAGTCATTATGGCCGAGTATCTTACAACGATCTCCTTTGGGTATTCTGTGTGTTTTCTCCCTACTTATTGGTTAATTTGTTTCCATTTAGTTATCTTTAGGACATATTTTAGAATTTTCAGTTTAGTAAATTGCATTTTATAACCCAATGGATCTTAGCCTATTTATATTTAATTTTGTCATGTTTTGGTACCAATGTCGCTGCATGAGTATTTCCAGATTGCACTCAGAATTGTCGCCGCACCTGATAGCTGTCCGGATAAGAGCAAAAATATGTGTGCTTTCCAGTCTGGTATAACCAACTTGTGCATGTAGAGGCAGCATGATTCTGATGAAAGAACACCTAGGTGATTTGGGAAATATAAATATTCACGTAAAAAGAAAAAAAAAGATGCTTTTTGGATTATCATCTTGTTCAACCTATCCGATGAAGCTTTCGGCTATAGTAGCTTAAACTTCCTACAAGTGAACCGATGTGAAAGGAATGCAAACCAGCTCTTGACGAGGAGCCCTAAGTGCGAAACAAGAGAAAATAGAGAGATTCAAGTCGATTTGTCTAGGAATAGTATTCTCCACTTGTTTCTTTTATTTTTCTTTTCTAAACACTGGTGATTACTTTCTATTTCCTGTTAGTACGAAAGTAAACATGATTTCTGGGATAAATGTTATTTTATTAAACCTTGCTTCTACTGTTTACTCTTTGGGTTTGAATGCTTTTTAGCACGGAAGTGTTATTGTGGTCACTTACACTTGAAGGTGTAGTGACAGTTCAAGCTAACAAGCATGACAACGAAAGTTTCTTGAGGATTAGAGGAATTTAATCCACTTGATCTTAATAGTGTTCCATTTCCATCATCGGAAGGTGTGGCTAATGTGCATGTTTAATTATTTGATTAAATATAGAAGTTAAGCTTGGTAAGATATTCATTGCAATTTAATGCATTGACAGTCACCTATCCTTTTATACCTTGTGAGCACTTAGCATTCTTTTGAATATTCACGTTGGGGATCCCAGTTTATCAGTATCATATTTTATCTTATTGTTTTCAAGTTAATTCTTCAACAACTACACTCACGATTTATCTTATTCATATCTATTTATTACACTGACATTGCTAGACAAAAGACAACCATCCTCGTGGGATCGATATCTGACAGACTCATATATGTCTACTATACTTGCATCGACATTGTACGCTTGCACATTATTGCTGTGACGTTAAACAGCCGATCACCGACTGACATATTTCTTTTTAAATTCATTCTAGAAGTAATCCCAAGTTACTCTATCTTTTGGAACAACTGTGGTTAAAGTAATCCATCATTGGTAAGCTTCCTCTTTCAACAGAGATACAATATATTTCAAATAGTCTTCGAGAGAACACATTAATTTTTCAAAAATGCTTTGTGTATTTTCTAACCAGTACTCAGCTTTAATTAGATCATCATCTCTTTTACCTTGAAACTCTTTAGCTCTAAATTTTTGAATCTTATCTATCAAATGTCTGTGAACATTTACGGGATTTGAACTTTGAGAAACTAGGGGTGTTAGAGAAGATACAGTAAGGGGCAGAGGTTGCGGATCCAAAGGATTAGCTCGCATAAATTGAGTAAACCATTCATTCATCATTTAGAAGAAGGCACCACAATCCTCACTTCCAAGCATCTGTGGAATAGGTACACTATGACTTCCTCCCTGTTTGGAAGCTGAAACGTTACAGTCTACCATCCATAATTGGTTACTGCAACATTTCATTGCATCTTTAAATAATGAACCCCACAAACTAGAAAGTTTGATAAGTTCGGAAGTTCAATTAAGAAAAAAGAGAGAAAATTCTCACAAAATAAATTTATATTCAAAATGTTCTAACCAACAAAAGTTTACAAAAACTATTTATAGGAAAATAGAAAGTTAGATGAAAGGCCAACATTCGACCTTAAATAGGGTTTATGTACACAAGCTATACATAAATCAAAATGGTTAATGAAATCTTCAAATACATGTATGGTCGAAATTCTCCCCATTTGATAATACATGCACATGTCCCTTCGTCTTCTTTGCATTGTATCTTCTTCCACCGTCCATTTGAATTCATGAATGAGCAGAACCGAATGGTCAACTTAATCTCCCTTGAAATGAAATCCTTTCATGATAATAAGTCATTAATTAAATTTGAACATGAGCATGGCATATTCGTCCCCCTTGTATGGTGCATGAATATATGGATGGGATGTATGCTTCTTTAACTTGCAATTATGGCACTTTGTTTGTTCATGAATGTTGGAGTGAATAACCAAATTCATTCCCCAGGCCGATGCATGCATAATTGATGTTCAATGTGCTGAATTAATGTTGCTTCTTCTCCCTTGGACGTGCATGCATATAGGCCATGCATGAATTTCAACTGAATAGTCACATTAAGCTCTCATATGCCCAACCATCCATGCACATGATTGGTACATTGAATTTGGTCATCTCCAAGTTCATGCACCATTGAATTTTCCCCCTTTGAATTTGAATGGTCTTATGAACCAAGATAAATGCATGAATTTGAAGGTTCCTTAAATGAAGTACATGCATTTGACCATAAGTGAAAGGTCTTAAAGGAAATTGACTGGCCAATCGAATGTACCTATAAGGAGTATAAATAGAAAATCCATTAGTTCATTTCAAGGCATCAATCAATATTCCCTTCAACACATAAGTGATGCATAAGTTGTGCACATGAAATTCTAATATAAGCTAACATGTAAAACAAGACTTTTTAAATAACATATGTGGACACACACATGAAATAAGCATATGCAATTTAACACACACGTATATCTTTATATGAAAACCATATAGTAAAAAAAGCTAGACACACATTTAAAACATGATTTAGCACATAATTAATCACACGAATAAAACTAACTAAGTTGTTGACAAAATGAATTACTTACAATAATATGACATGTTAAAATAATGAACATGGAAATATCACATAAAGAACCCAAATAAAACAACAGTACACACAAGCTTCTCCTTTTGACCTATTAGCAGCTCTTGAGATTTTAATACGAGAGCATATGACTCGCACAGAAGCTATTGTGCAAGGGAATTCATCTACTATTCGGACTTTGGAGGCACAATTAGGACAACTTGCTTCAAATCTAAATACTCGACCACCGAGCACACTACCTAGTGACACGAAAAATCACATGATGTGACCAAAATCACATCAGAATTTAGTAAATCATAAATCTAATACCACTAAATGTAACACCCGTAACTAATCCGAATCGCTGAGACTAAGCTACAAAATACTATAATACAAAAATAGAATAGTTACAGAATTTTAATTGATAATTCAAATAAAAAATCATTAAATATTATTATATTAACATTCAAAATAAATTGAAAATTTTTTCGAGCTTAATACGAGCTTACATGAGCTCTAAAGTTAACTTGGGTCATACAAGGACCAAACTATAAAGATTTTGAAAGTTCAAAACGACGTCGTGACATTGCCAAAATAGTTTGTCACGTCACGACACCAGTTCGTTGATGTCACAACGTCACTCACTATTTTGGCATCGATGAGATGACAAAGTGTCTCGTCTCAACGTGACATTACAAGCATTTTCTCATTGGGATGACCATTATATTGCATCGCGATGTGAATCCTATTTTTGGTATAATAAGGTCATTTGATACTTTCTTCAATTCAACCTTTCAATTAGGTTCAAAGAATGCTTTTAACATAATTATACATGTTCAAAACATACCAATACTTAACATATAATCACACATTCAATCCACAAAACCAATATGTCACATTTGGCACCGGTTCACAACAAGCTATATATACCATTACAAGTAATCAACCATTCATTTCCTCAATTCAATCATGTTCATCCTTGCATCTATAGGTACTAAACATACATACTCCATCATGTTATATATCTTGTGCACATATATCATACACAACTTCTATACCATTCATTTAGCAACTAAATCATGTATTCTTCACTTGCTTGATTTTCCAATCATACCTGTGAACCAAAAAGCATTCACCTTATAAAAGTAAGTAATTTGGAATAAGTTATATTAACAAAATATGTCTCAAAACATACTTAACATTACAAATAACAAGATATTCCTAGACACATGCCACATATAACCAGGATCAAACGATCAAAAATCTACTAAGTTAGAAGATGGAACATATAAGTTACCCGATGAAACATCGTAAACTCAATACACTGATACCAATCACATCTGATGCACATTCAAGCTAAACATGTATATACATATCCTTCTGTGTCAAGTTACCTGTCTAGGCTAAACCTTTTGAAACATCCCTAAGTTGCTCGTTCGAGCTGAATAACGTTCAAGTTAAACATATATATACATATCCATCTATAGCAAGTTACCCGTCTGGGATAAACCATTAATTGGTACATCAATGAGCTTGGCCAGAATGGTAATATATAGGTCAGGTTACACGTCAAGTAGCTTGGCCAAAGAGGTATACCTATTCGGGCTAAACCTTTTAAACAACCTCAAGTTGCTCGTTCGAGCTGAATATATATAAGTGCCAAGTTATCTGTTTAGGCTAAACCTTTATCGACACATTTGATAGTTGGCCAAAGTTGTATACATGTAAGGTTACCCGTCCGGGCTTAACCTATAAGATAGCAACAAGTTACTCGTCCGAGCTAAACTTGTGTCACATGTATCTTTGAGTCCACAACAAATGTTGGATCTCAAAATCACTGAAAATCAACCTGTAACCATGTGTACGATACATTTACAACGTTTCATGCTGGCAATTTGTAAACTAAAAAATATATAGGACTTTTCCTATATAGTTCATCATCTTTTTACTTAAATTTGTTGTTAAAACCAAGTAATTGTTTAATAAATTAATGAAATATGCAAAAATATGAAATTAGGACATGGAAATTATTAAATGTGATTTTATGCTTTATTATATAGTTTTCATGCATAAAATGGCTTATTTTATATTAGTTTGAGCATATTATATTTTTAAGCTATAAAGTGGGCCATGCATGTTTAAATTAAATAATAAAATATAAAGTTATATTTAATAATTCATTTTAAAGATTTCATTAACAAATTGGGTTTTAATTAATTAAGTAAATTCATTAATTGAACTGGTTAAAATTATATTATTTGGTCTTCTAAACTATCTACTATTTTTGGACAGGTCTAAGAGTTTTCTTCTAATTGCAAAACCGTCCAAATTGGGGACCAAGTCAACCCAATTTTTGGCTGCACATGGCTGATCATAAATCAATTTTTGGTCTAATTACACAAGGTCCTTGAAAATTTAAAGAAATCAAAGATTTTCCTGAAGATTTGATGGTGACCGTGTCTTAGTCCTGAGTTGTGGTGGCACTCAAATTGACCAAGAATTAAGTAGAATCGGCCACATTTCCTCAATTCATGGCCGGGCATCCTTGAAAGAAGTTTCAAAAGATAGACACTCCTATTTTTAGCAAACTAGCTCCCTTGCCTCACCTATCAATAAGAGCTAATTTCTCACTTTTTCAATCATCCCTCACTCATTCATCATTCTCTCCTCTCTCAACTGTCTTAGCTATCTTTCTCCCTTAAGCCTATCATCATCCTTGCATAAGGTTTTTTAGAAAAATTAACCTTTTAAAGAACCATTGGTCGGCCACCTTGGAGAACTATCAACAAAGGAGCAAAGCAAAGAAGGGCCTCGTCAGTCAGAGTCTTGGGTGACAGCCACTCTGAATTGGGTTCAATCTTTCTTTTCTTTAATTTAATCTAAAGATGTTTGCTATGTGTTCTTTGTTCTTATTTACAATAATGTTAACTTAATTTTATTTAAGCTAGGATGATTGCTTTGATTAAATAATATTTATTTGATTCACGCTTATAATGTTTGTGACTTAATCGATCATGTTTTCAATTAAAATCAAGTCTGTATTTTGTTTATACGTGATTGGAATGCACCTGAATTAGCTGAGCTATCCTAACCAGACGACGACTAATGCACACATAATTAAAATGTGAATGCTCAATCTAGATCCTGACTGATTAAATTGTAGGTTGCATAACAACTCTGACCAAGCTCTGTTATTTGCATAGTTTTTAGATTTGTGTGATTAAATTGTTTCAAACTTGACACGTCCCTGTTACTTCACATTAGTACTAAGAAACCCTTAGTAAATAAGGATTAATAAAATGTGTATTTACTAAGTAAAGGATTCCGAAGGACCTAATGTGGTTTCCAAACTCATGAAAGATCGAGTTGCCATGGAATGTTTTTCCGAATGTTATTAAGCATGTTGATAATAAATTGAGTTTAATTAAAATAATTGTCCTAGTTAATTTATGTTATAATTGTTGCAAATTGTGTTTAATTTTACTAAAATCTATTTCATTTAGTTTGCATACTTAAGTTAATTTGCATTAAGGATCATTGCATTTAGTTTAATATATTTTAATCACCACTTTTCAACTATATTGTGTTTTTATTTACCAAATTGTTAATATAATTTTACAAATTAAGTGACTTAGCACAAATACAATCCCTGTAGAGACGATAACTCGATACTTACTTATTACTTGATAACGACTGCGTACACTTGCACAAACCTACGCGTTACAAGTTTTTGGCCCCATTTCCAGGGATTGTCAACTGTTGCCATAGTCATTTTTTTGGTGAAATTATTTATTTTCAATTTGATTTATTTCTAACATTACTAACTTATCCTTTCTAATTTTTGTGATTTTCTTTTTAGATGTTTATGACCATAGATCAAATAATCGATTTACTCCTTGTAAACCCTGAAATTGAGTGAACTTTCAGACAAAGAAGACGTGAACGAACAGCTCCAAGATAAGTCAAGATGGACCTTGGGATTTAGAATCAAGACCAAGGTAATGAAGTCGATCATGTACGAAATCCTATCCTCATTGCCGATGATAGGGATCGATGCATCAGACAATATGCTGTGCCACTTTTCAGTGAGTTAAACCCAGGAATTAGAAGGCCAGATATTGAGGCAACCCAGTTTGAATTCAAACCAGTGATGTTTCAAATGTTACAAATGATGGGCCAATTTAGTGGTATGCCCACAGAAGATCCACATCTCCACCTTCGATTATTTATGGAGGTGAGTGATTCTTCAAGATAGCTGGTGTGACAGGAGACGCACTAAGGTTAAAGTTGTTTCTGTACTTGTTGCAAGATCGAGCACGAGCATGGCTCAATTCATTGCCACCAAGTTCCATATCTACATGGAAAGAATTAGCGGAGAGATTTTTGGTTAAGTATTTCCCACCCAGCAAAAATGCTAAGTTGAGAAACGAGATCACAACTTTCCAACAATTGGATGACAAGTCTTTGTATGAGACTTGGGAGTGATTCAATGAGTTACTTCGTAAGTGTCCTCATCATGGGATTCCTCATTGTATCCAGTTGGAGACATTCTATAATGGTCTCAATGCACATACAAGATTGATAGTAGATGCTTCCGTAAATGGTACAATTTTGTCTAAGTCTTATAATGAGGCTTATGAGATCATCGAGAGGATCGTGAGTAATAACTATCAATGGCCAACAAATCAAACAAATTCAGGAAGACGTGTAGCCGGAGTTCATAAAGTTGACTTTTTCACTTCGTTATCAACTCAGGTATCGTCTATTTCCTCTATGTTAAAACAGTTAACCACTGATAGTACTAATAATTTTACAGTTCAGCCACCAAGTCCGTTTGAAATAGTTTCTTATATGTACTGTGGGGGAGGTCATTCTTTTGAGAATTGTCCATCAAATCTCGAGTCAATGTACTATGTGGGGAACTAATACCAAAATAGGAGTGGACAATGACCTCAGTCCAACTTCTACAATCCTTCCTGGCGTAATCATCCTAACTTTTCTTGGAGTAACCAAGGAAATGGACCGAACAACAACTTATTACAGGAAAGACCCAACCAATCTCAAAGGTTTAATCCGCAAGCTCCAAAACCACCTCAAGCTGAGGCATCAAACAGTATGGAAAACTTGTTGAAAGCGTACATGACAAAGAATGACGCTTTGATTCAAAGCCAAGCAGCAACAATGAAAATTTTGGAAAACCAAATGGGTCAGTTAGCTATGGAGCTACATAATAGACCACAAGGAACCTTGCCAAGCGATACTAAGAATCCAAGAAATTTGGGTAAAGAACATATCAAGGCAGTGGCATTGCGGAGTGATAAAATTCTAGAACCCTGATTGATTGATGTCGAAGATAAGCCCGTTGAGAAGAATCAGCCAGCTGTTCAAGTTCTTACACCAATGGAATTTGAATCTGCAAAGTCTGACAAGGTAAACCCTGACTTAGTGAATTCAAATATTTTAACATATTTTTTGGATAGAGATTTACCTACTCAGAAAAGTTGTCTAATTCAACTGAAAGTTCCATCACCTCCATATCCGCAAAAATTGCAGCAACACAAGCAGAAACAAGAGGTGTAATTAAGAAGTTTTTGGATGTTCTGAAGCAGTTACACATCAATATTCCGTTGGTGGAGGCTTTAGAACAAATGTCAAATTATGTGAAGTTTATGAAGGATATATTGTCCAAGAAGAAATGACTGAGTGAGTATGAGACTGTTGCCTTGACAAATGAGTGCAGTACGTTCTTGCAGAACAAATTGCCACCGAAATTGAAAGACCCAAGAAGCTTTACTATACCCTGTAACATTGGTGAATCTTACTGTGGTAAAGCTTTGTTTGACTTAGGAGCGAGTATCAACTTGATGCCTAAGTCTATTTTCAAGATGTTAGGGATAGGTGAAGTAAGACCTACAACTGTGAAGCTTCAGCTAGCGGATCGATCTTTAGCATATCCCGAAGGAAAGATCGCGGATGTTTTTGTAAGAGTCGATAAATTTATTTTTCTTGCTGATTTTATTGTCTTAGATTTTGAAGCAGAAAAGGAAGTGTCAATCATCCTTGGGAGAGCTTTCTGAGCCACGGGAAGAATGTTAATTGATGTGCAGAAAGGAGAACTCACCATGCGAGTTCAAAACAATCAGGTAACCTTTAACATTCTTAAGGCGATAAAAATTCCCGATCTGGCAGAGGAGTGTTCAGTTATGGAAGAGATAGAAACCTTGGTTTCTATGGAAAGCAATTTTGAAGAAGATCAATTGGAGAAAGCCTTAGATCTTAACCATTTGGGGGATAAAGAAGGTGAAGAAAACATGGCTTTGATGGAAGCCAATCTGAGAAATTTTATTCAATCCACACGATTTGAACCGTTAGAGATGGAAGTCAGAGAATTTGTGCAACCCAAGTTGTCAATTGAATAACCACCTAAACTCGAACTAAAGGTACTTTTTTCCATTTGAAATACGTTTATTTAGGTGACTGTTCTACTATACCTGTGATTATTTCAGCGGAACTGATGAAAGATCAAGAGGAGCAACTAATTACTATTCTAAAGAAATTTAAGAAAGCAATTGGTTGGACCATAACTAATATTCGAGGTATAAACCCTTCTTTTTGCATGCATAAAATCATTTTAGAAGAAGTTGAAAAAGCTCGACTTGATGGGCAAAGGAGGCTCAATCCTATTATCAAAGAAGTTGTGAGAAAGGATGTGATCAAATGGTTAGATGCAGGAATCATCTATCCTATTTCAGATAGTTCGTGGGTAAGTCAGGTGTAGTGTGTGCCGAAGAAAGGTGGAATCACGATTGTTGAAAATGAGTGTAATGAGTTAATTCCAATGAGAACTGCTACCGGTTGGAGAATCTATATTGATTACAGAAAGTTAAACAAAGCCACTCAGAAGGACCATTTTCCGTTACCTTTTACGGATCAGATGTTAGATCAACTGGCAGGTAATGAATTATATTGTTTTTTAGATGGCTATTCGGGATATAACCAAATAGTTGTAGCCCTAGAGGACCAACATAAAGCAACCTTTACTTGTCCATACGGTATGTTTGCTTTTAGGCGAATGCCTTTTGGTTTATGCAATGCACCTGCAACTTTTCAATAATGCATGATGGTAATATTTACTGATATGGTCAAAATTTTGTTGAGGTTTTCATGGATGTTTTTTCTATTTTTGGTAACACTTATGATATTTGTTTGAGTAATTTGGCTAAGGTACTGCAGAGATGCGAAGAGACGAACCATATCCTTAATTGGGAAAAATGTCATTTTATGGTCAAGGAAGGGATTGTATTAGGTCATAAGATCTCAAAGAAAGGAATTGAAGTCGATAAAGTAAAGGTGGACATAATTAAAAGATTACCGGTCCTAATTAATGTGAAAGGAGTCAGAAGTTTCTTAGGCCATGTCGGTTTTTGCCGAAGGTTTATCAAGGATTTCTCAAAAATTTCTAAGCCGTTGTGTTTGTTGTTAGAGAAGGATACAGTGTTTGATTTCAACGAAGTATGTTTAGAAGCTTTTGATGAGCTAAAACAATGGTTAATCTCAGCACCAATAACCATTGCACCCGATTGGAGCACACCTTTTGAGTTGATGTGCGATGCAAGTGATTATGTTGTTGGAGCTGTGATGGGTCAAAGAAAAAATAAAGTGTTTCACCCTATTTACTATGCAAGTAGAACTTTGATGGGAGCCCAACGCAATTAAACACTAACCGAAAAGGAACTCTTAGCTATAGTTTTTGCTTTTGACAAATTTCGCTCATATCTTATGGGTACCAAAGTTACAGTATTTACTGACCATGCGGCCATTAAATACTTGCTCACGAAGAAAGACGCAAAACCAAGGCTAATTCGTTGGATACTTTTACTCCAAGAATTTGACCTTGAGATCCAAGACAGAAAATGTGTCAAAAATCAAATAGTTGATCATCTGTCGAGGTTGGAGCAAGATGAGGTAACTCAGTCATGAGTGCCTATCAACGAGAATTTCCCAGATGATCACTTATTTGAGGTAAATTGAATTCATGAAATACCCTGGTTTGTTGATTTTGACAATTCTCTTACATGTGGAATAGTTCCTCGAGAAATGACATACCAATAAAGGAAGAAATTCCTTCATGATAGTCGGTATTATTTTTGGGAAGATCTGTTTTTGTTTAAACAGTGTACAAATAATATAATCTGAAAGTGTGTTGCTGAAAGCGAGATTGCTGAAATCTTGTATCATTTCCATTCATCTCTAAGTGGGGGACACTTTGGTGGTTCACATACTGCAGCAACGATTTTGCAAGCAGGTTTCTTTTGGCCTACACTATTTAAATATGCTTAAGCTTATGTAAAGAACTGCGATAAGTTCTAAAGAACCGGAAATATATCAAGGAGGAATGAAATGCCCTTAACAAATATTTTTGAGATTGAATTATTCGACATATGGGGCATTGACTTCTTAAGCCCATTTCCTTCCTCGTATGGGAACAAATACATCTTAGTTGCTATGGACTATGTATCCAAGTGGGTTGAAGGTGAAGCATACCCTACAAATGATGCTAAGGTAGTCATGCAATTTCTACATAAGCATGTGTTTACACGATTTGGGACACCAAGAGCTATTATTAGAGATGAAGGTTCTCACTTTGTGAACAAATGGCTTAAGTGGTTGCTTGATAAATATGATGTGAAGCACAAGATTGCTACTGCCTATCACCCCCAGTCTAATGGGCAAGTTGAAAGAGTGAACCGTGAAATCAAAGGTATCCTTGAAAAGGTAGTACGCCGTAGCAAAAAAGATTGGTCTCGAAGGCTCGATGATGCATTATGGGCCTATCGAATATCATTTAAGACTCCGTTAGGAATGACTCCTTATTGGTTAGTCTTTGGAAAGGCATGTCATTTGCCATTAGAATTGAAGAATAAAGCTTATTAGGCTTTGAAGCAGTTAAATTTTGATCTTAAGCAAGCCAGTGAGAGAAGCATGTTACAACAGGATGAGTTGAAAGAGCTGAGGTTGTTTTCCTATGAGAATGCCAAAATATGCAAAGAAACATCAAAGAGATAGCATGATACTCATATACAACTTCGCGAGTTTAAAGAAGGTCAGAAGGTGCTGTTGTTTAATTCAAGGCTGAAGTTATTTCCTGGGAAGCTGAAATCCCGATGGAAAGGACCCTATACCATCTACCGATTTTATCCTTATGGAGCTATTGAATTATACAATAATTATGAAGGTACGTTTAAAGTTAATGGTCAACGTCTCAAAAATTATTAGGATGGTGAAGTTGAACGAATTGAATCCTCGTTCAAATTAACAGACCCTTGATTTTTCATGAACTCGTCTTGTAAATAAATAAATAATTAGAATTTATTTTCTTAATTAAGTACATTCAATTAATTCTGTCTAAGGAGATTGGAACTTCAGCGGGACCGCTGTGACCCCTCTAACCTTTCCTGGGAATTAATTTAATGTAATTTGTTAAGAAGAAATTTTCTAATTAAGTTTTAAAATGATTTTTTTCTAGTTTAATTTATTTTGATTAATTTTAAATTTTTATGTTAATAAAGGGGGTCAAATTTGACCCAAGTACTAATCAGTTTCTCTTTGTTGAATAAGTCTGTAAATACAAGTTTGAATTTGAGGCCCAAGACAGCAGAAAGGAGGGAAAATCCATACCTAGTGCCGCCACTTCCATTTTTTGCCGCCCAAGTAACCTTACTGTGGCTAAATTTTTGCTATATGTTGCCCTAATTTTTCCCTATATAAACCATTTTTCATTCTACTATTTTCATATATCTCAAAGCAATTTGCTTATCCCTAAAAATCCCAAACCTCCTTCTTGTGCCTCTAGCCTCAAATCCCGAAAAAAACCCTTAGTATTTTTCTTTTCTTTTGCTGAGACCACCTAGTGCTGTCGCAAGAGAATCGCCAAAGCATCGACGTCACCACCGCGCGTAACCGTTATCACTGCCGCACACCACCATTGTTACCGCATGTTGCCTTCACCGTCGTAAATCCCTCACCATCGCAAGGTTTTCCAAAGCAAGTTTTACCCTCTTTTGCCAATTTCTCTTTTGCCCCTATAAGTAGAAACTTTGTCGAATCATCGAGAAGAGATACCATGTCTCATAAAAGAACCAGATCTTCAAAGAATACTCCTGAAAACTCGATTGTGATCGATGAAGAAGTGAAAGAGCAATTTGATTCAATTTTCAAGCATCAACCTATGATGCCAGAAAAAGGTTTTAACCTAAAAAGCAATGATGTGATGGTTGTTCCTGTGTCGATTAGAAAGATAATAAATGCTCTCAAGTGGGAATGGTTCTGTCATGCTCGTTCACTTCCTGATGATGAACTAGTTCGAGAATTCTATGCTAGTTTGACTACGCAAGATGCTACTGAAGTCATCGCTCAATAGAAAAAGGTACCTCTTAGTTCTAAGTCCATTAATGATTTGTTTAATTTACCAGATGTTGAAAAAGATGAGTACTACCCTATGATGAACTATCAATTGGGATTTTCTTCAAAAAGTGCTTGGTGTTGTGACAAATCCGAGATCCCAATGGATTATAAGAAAGTATGGGAGCCATTCTTGTCAAAGAGAATACTTAAAACCAGTAGCAAAGGTATGGTTTTATTTCGTTCGCTACAGTTTTATGCCTATCTCACATAGTTCCACCATCTCCATGGAACGGATGCTTTTGTTATATGCAATTTTGATAGAAAAGTCCATTAATGTTGGGAAAATTATCTTCAAGGAGATTCACGATTGTGCTAAAAGGAAGGCAGGAAGTGTTTATTTCCCATCATTAATCACATCACTTTCCTTAAGGGCCCATGTTAAAACACAACCAAATCTGAATGGGCAGTATGTCTAAGGGTGCATTACAAGTCATGATCTTGAAAGGTTAGTAGAAATAGTACATGAGCTGAATCAAGGTGAGCAAGAGGAACCAACTAAGCCAGAAACCGAAGAGTCAACAAATAAAACTGAAACTGAAGCTGATTCAGTTACAGACACTGAAGAAGAAGAATCTGGTAAGGAACCAAATAGCCATCAACCAGCTGAAAGAGCTGAAAACCCTGAAGCTAGGGTTGAGCTAGAAGAAGAACCAGTCAAGCTAAGTGTTGAACCAGAATTTACAACTCCAATGCTGACTCCTGCAAGTACATCAAAGAAATCGGAGCTATCAATTATGATGGACATGTGGAAGTTCATGCAAAAACAATAGCAAACTTACTGGAAATATGAAAAAATTAGGAATGATTCAATTCGAAATACTTTTAAGAATATCTCTAACACTTTTGTTCTTGAGTTTCCAGATGCTATCTTTGAGACATGGACAGAAGATACTGAAGATGCAAACTAACAAAGGGAATGAGTCAGAAAAATAAAAGGGGGATTCTTATCTTGTTATTTATTTAATTATTTTTAGGTCTTTAGGAATTTATTTCTGCAAAATAAAACATAACAAGCATGAATAAATACTTTTTTAGAAAGAAAAAGACTAAGTGATGTGGCAAAGGGAATGAACATGTCTAGGATTGGGTTGTGAGGAAAGACTTGGTATTTAAGTAGTCTTATTGACTCACCTCTCTTTCTTTACAACCTTACCTGGTGTTCAGTTTTCGTTCATTACTTTGTTCTTGCAATGAGGACATTTCTTCTTTTTAAAGGGGGTAAGGCAAATTGCTCAAATTTTTAAAATTTTCCAGTATGTTTCAATCATTTCTTTTATAAGTATGTTTTAATAAATGAATGTTCATAGAAATTCTTTTTAATAAGATAGCTTGCATGCAAGCATGAATGATGATTTTATCTGGGTGATTGTATGTTATCATTAAGAATGAAATGTTTCTATTATCTTAGTATTAGGTAATGTTTGCCATGAAAACTTAGTTTCTCCTGAGATTAGACATGCGTGAAGGTTTATATCTTTAGAATTGACTTAGTAACTTTCCTGAGGCGAAATCCTAGGAGACATAAAAATCTAAAATGATATAGGCACCATTTTTCTTTGGATCGTTTGAGCCTTTTCAAGCTCACCTTATTATATTAGACCCTTGAAACTATAATTTTGAGCTTAAAGGCCTGTTCATTGTAATAAACCTACATTACAAGTCGTATCTCTATCTTTTAAAGTTATCCTAATTTTGTGCACCGTCTTAACTAAATTTTTCTTGGTAATTAAAATTTGAGGGAAATTTTTAGAAGGTGTATGTGATCATGCTTAAAAAAAAAGACAAAGAAAGAGTGAAGAAAATTTTGCTCAGTCTCTAAAAAGAAAAAATATGAGTATGAGTTCAAAATAAGTTTGGGGGTTAAGATTTTGAACTTATTTTGAACTTATATGAGTATGAGTCCAAAATAAGTATGGATTTCTCGAAAGTCCAAAAAGGTTCATTTGAAGAAAAAGGTTGAATTTCGAGAAATCCAAAACAAGTTAAAGGTTAAGATTTTGAAACTGAAATGTCTCATCTCTTAAAATCCCTACCTTTAACCGAGCCCCATTAGAACCTTATAAAAGACCTATTGATTTGATAATTATGTCACCTACATTAGTGGAGAGAAAGTATTAAGTTCAACATACGAAGATCATAAATAAACCTTATGATGGTTTTGCTTGATTGATGAGAATTGTGTTGAATAAAGAATATTATCTATGGCTGTGACATACATGCAAACTATGATTCATGTTGGCATATCTTAAAACTTAGAATAAAATTTTCAAAATGTTTGTATATGAGTTACTTGTTCATAAATAAGATATATGAGCATGAATTTATTGATGCATGATTATGAGACGAAGATTGATGCTACTTACACTCTTAACAAAATTTGCCTTAGCAAAGACCTTGTGCTGTGCATGAACATTACTCGGGACGAGCAATGATTTAAGTTTGGGGGTCTGTAAACTGAAAAATATATATGCTTTTTCCTATATAATTCATTATCTTTTTACTTAAATTTTTTGTTAAAACTAAGTAATTGTTTAATAAATTAATGAAATATGCAAAAATATGAAATTAGGACATGAAAATTATTAAAATGTGATTTTATGTTTTATTATATAGTTTTCATGCATAAAATGGCTTATTTTATATTAGTTTGAGCATATTATATTTTTAAGCTATAAAGTGGGCCATGCATGATTAAAGTAAATAATAAAATATAAATTTATATTTAATAATTCATTTTAAATATTTCATTAATAAATTGGGTTTTAATTAATTAAGTAAATTAATTAATTGAAGTGGTTAAAATTATATTATTTGGTCATCTAAACTATCTACTATTTTTGGACAAGTCTGAGAGTTTTCTTCTAATTGCAAAATCGTCCAAATTGGGAACCAATTCAACCCAATTTTTGACTACACATGGCTGATCATAAATCAATTTTTGGTTTAATTACACAAGGTCCTTGAAGAGTTAAAGAAATCAGAGATTTTCCCGAAGATTTGCTGGTGATCAAGTCTTAGTCTTGAGTTGTGGTGATACTCAAATTGACCAAGAATCAAGCAGAATCAGCAATATTTCCTCAATTCATGGTTGGGCATCCTTGGAAGAAGTTTCAAAAGATGGACACTCCTATTTTTAGCAAACTAGCTCCCTTGCCTCACCTATAAATAAGAGTTCATTTCTCACTTTTTCAATCATCCCTCACTCATTCATCATTCTCTCCTCTCTCAACTCTCTTAGCTATCTTTCCCCCTCATGCCTATCATTATCCTTGCAAAAGGATTTTTAGCAAAATTAGCCTCTTAAAGAACCCTTGGTCGACCACCTTGGAGAACCATCAGCAAAGGAGCAAAACAAAGAAGCAAAGAAGCGCCTCGTCAGTCAGTGTCTTGGGTGACAGCCACTTGAACTGGGTTTAATCTTTCTTTTCTTTAATTTAATCTAAAGCTGTTTGCTATGTGTTCTTTGTTCTTGTTTACAACAATGTTAGCTTAATTTTATTTAAGCTAGGATGATTGCTTTGATTAAATAATATTTATTTGATTCAAGCTTATAATGTTTATGCCTCAATCGATCATTTTTTAATTAAAATCAAGTCTGTATTTTGTTTATACGTGATTGGAATGCACCTGAATTAGCTGAGCGATCCTAACCAGACGACGGGTAATGCAGACATAATTGAAATGTGCATGCTCAATTTAGATCCTGACCCGATTAAATTTTAGGTTACATAACAACTTTGACCAAGTTCTGTTATCTGCATAGTTTTTAGATTTGTGTGATTAAACTGTTTCAAACCTAACACGTCCCTGTTACTTCACATGAATACTAAGATAAATAAAGATCAGTAAAATGCGTATTTACTAAGTAAAGGATTCCAAAAGGACCTAATGTGGTTTCCAAACTCATGAAAGATCGAGTTGTCATAGAATGTTTTTCCGAATGTATGTTGATAATAAATTGAGTTTAATTAAAGTAATTGTCCTAGTTTATTTATGTTATAATTGTTGCAAATTGTGTTTAATATTAAGAAAATCTATTTCATTTAGTTTGCATACTTACGATAATTTGCATTAGGGATCATTGCATTTAGTTTAATATATTTTAATCGCCACTTTTCAACTATATTGTGTTTTTATTTACCAAATTGCTAATATAACTTTACAAATTAAGTGATTTAGCACAAATACAATCCCTGTGGAGACGATAACTATTTACTTACTTATTACTTGATAACAACTATGTACACTTGTACAAACCTACGCGTTACACAATTCCACCATATAAGTTCATATCAGGGCAATTTAGTCCAAATCTCACCATTTAATGCTAAGTCAAAATTAATTCAAGATTTAACAAAACATACATGGTTCAAAATGTAACATTTATAATGACTTAAACATAATTACCATAAGAACTTCATGGCAAAAACAATAATTGATAAGGTGTTAGGGAATAATCGTAATTTTCTCTTTTCCTCGAATATCCTCTGATTGATTCAAATCTCGATCTAAATTATAATTTCATTCAATTATCAATTCCAAACATCATTTAGCAACATGCTATAGCTATGTGTCAGTTCAATTTTATTTATCATAAATTCCCTCAAATTTTGCATTTTACTCAATTTAGTCCAAAAATCTAAATTTTCCATAACGTTCAAATTTGAGCTTGAATTTCAAGAAAATCTCAATTTCATCCTTCTAAAACCCTCTAATATCTAAAATTATATAAAATTAACCTTAACTTTGAAATATTTACATTTTAGTTCCTATGTTCAAAAGTAACATCTTTCACTTTACAAATTAGTTCTTTTCATATCTAAGTTCAAAACATATCAATTTAGTACCAAAAGCTTCAAGATTTGACGATGGAAACTTTTATAAACTATAACATCTTTGCAAAATATTCCCCGATCTAGTAAAATCAATCTCCCAATGATCTCAAAAGCATAAAAATTACGAGAAACGAACAAAAATTGGCTTAGCATTTGACGAACAAAGCTTGGTCGAACCTTAGATCTTTCTTCAATGGTGGAATCGGTTTTGGGAAGAAAAAATAAGATGAAGATGAAAATTCTTTTTATTTTTATTTTATGTTTTATTATTTTATTATACTTAATTAAATTATAAAATTTAACACATATTTACTAAATAAATTGGTTCCAACCGTCCACCATTAGTTTAAAATGGATTAATTGCCATTCTAGACCCCTAATAACAATTAACTAAGCTTTTTAGTCGCTAAAATCTATAGCGATTAAATTTTACCATTTTATGATTTAGTCCTTGTACCACAATTAACTATCAATTCAATAAAATTACTCTACCAAAATTGAAAATAATACTAAAATAGACTCATTAATATTAAATATTAATATCTACGATCTCTATCATCAGAAAATTGGATTTCAAAACCACCATTTCTAGCACCATTGAAAATAAATTGTTACAATTAAGGTATTGAAAGTTTAGTATAGGCAAGTTATTGATAGGCCTAAATGACATGTTGAGTTTAGTCTTTCCAAATTTGAAATAAGCCTCTATTATCAGTAACTTAAGCCTACTAGCCTGTGCAATGCAGCATATGAGATCATTACTAAAATTATGGTCTTGAGGATTAGGCCCCTACTTTTGAAATTCATCTCCCTATTCCAATAAAGACTCCTTCCAGGTAGGAAAACTTTGGACGCCATCATAGTCCAGGAGATAATCTTCTCCCTCTAAAACATTAAAGACAAAAAAAGGAGGTGCTATGGTCTTCAAACTAGATTAGAAAAAGCCTACAATAAGTTGGAATGGAGCTTCATCGAGGAAGTTCTATTATTTTTTAGATTTCTTAAGGAATAGATTGTTTTAATAATAGAGTGCATATCCACAACCACTAACACAATCATTCTGAATGGGTCAAAATTCCGAAGGAATCAGAAAAGGAGATCCCTTTTCCTCTTACATATTAATCTTGTCTATAGATTTCCTAAGCCTCCAAATCCTTAAACTTATGGACAAAGATCTTGGAAACCTATTCGTGCTTCTAGAAGAGGTCCCTAGCTATCTTATCTTATCATTGTAGACGATGTCTGTAACACTCCCCATCCGACCCGATCGTTGGGTTCAAGCTACAGGATACCACAGTCATTGCCGACGCAACTACAATCAATCAGACAAAATATAATCATTTACACATGTAGTCAACATGTAATTACATTCAAAATCATGTTAAACAATTCATTTTGAGTCTTAATCAAGCTTACGAAAGATCTTTTGTAAATCTGAACTAGAGATAGGACCAAATTGTAAAGTTTTAAAAGTTTAGGGTCATCAACGTGATGTTGCCAAATAGTATGTCACGTCTTGACATCAAGCCACCCGATGTTGCAATGTGACTCACGGTCGGCTAACATTGAGACGGGGTGCATTGGTCATTGGAACATGGGCTTTCTTTTTGGTAAAAATAAATCATTTGGTACCTTTTTCAAAGTTTCCAACCAAACCTATCAACATGCTCTGCAAATACCAAATTCAATTGAATCAAAACATACCAAAAACATGCCAAACAAGTTCAAAAACTCAAATTCTACTTCATAATAAGACATCCACTACATCTACATCAATTAAACCTAAGCATTTCAATGTCATTAAGGCATACCAACTAAATCATTCCAAATGCCTATCCTTACCTATGCCAAATCTCTTAAACATGCCATTTCACTTTCAATACCTACCCAATTCATTCATTAACACTTTTATGACATTAACCGTGAACCAAAATAACCATTTATCAACATATACTTCAAGAAAAATCACTAAACATACCATTTAAATGCATACATCAACTTAATCATTATTTTCACCTCATTCTACAATCTTTAACCCAAGTTCAAATGGATACACATATTACCTTCCCAAAAGCATCAACATTTCCAAAACATGCATTCACCAATTCACATGCCATGAACAAAGTGCAAATCACCATAAACCAAATTCAATACCATCCACAACTCAGAAAAAAATAATACATCAAGGATTACACAAACACTTATATACATGCCACAGTCCCTAACTCAAAATGATCAAATAGCTACCAAATCGGGTATAGGTTAGTGTGAGCTTCAAAATAATTCAACTTCACATGTTCCGTAAGGTAATGATCTACAAGGAAAGGGAAAGTAATTAGGTAAGCATATAAATTATTAGTAAGTTCATAGGCATTAAACAAAACTTACCTTATCTTTTAGTTAAATACTATAAGCTACCATAATTTGGCATAGCTTGGCTAGACATGGCAAATCACAACATCAACAAGGTGAGTTTTATCATATAATCAAACCACATAATATCATAAGTATTTAACATGCCATTTCATGTCACAATAGATAATAAACTCAAATCTTATTCAATTCAAGAGTAATGCTATCACATATGTATATATCAAAGGCATTCTACTCAAATCATTCAATAATATTTCATTAGAACATCGAGTTCATTTCATCTCATTTCAATTTTTTTCTCGTTTCATTTTGACTATTTCACCCGATAAACCCTAGTAAACAGACTCAGATGCACAGGTAACTACACCACACCAGTTGCTCATCAGAGTTGATTAAATTCTTGTCAGGTTACTTGTCCAGGCTAAACCTTTATAGCGAAACATTCGATTGCTTATCCAAGCTAAACAAGTATACATGTTTGGTTACTCATCCAGGCTAAAACTTTAAAACGACATTAGGTTAGTAATCCGAGCTAAACTTGAGTCACATGTATTTGCGAGTCCGCAACAAATGCTGGACCTCAATAACATGTATAATCAATCTTGTACAATTGCGCACAAAACCTTATTGGCATGTCAATCTTATACTAACCTTTACGAAGTTCACACAGGCATCTATTACACATATTTAATTTTCAATTTCGTCCAAATCTCACATTTTGGACCAATTCACAACCAAACATATATAGTTACAAATCAAATACACAACAATCTATATAAATAAATATCATATGAACTTATGTGGTCAAAACAACAAGCAAACTGAATCTTCTAGGACTAATCGATAATTTTGGCTTTTCTTCGAATATCATCAGTTTTATCCAATTCTTGATATATACAATTATTTTAGACAATTCATTAATACCAAACATTTCCATATTATGCCATGATATGTATGAACCTATACAATTTCATTTTTATACCCTTAAAGTTTTACATTTTATTCAATTTAGTCCCTAAAATTAAAATAACAATATCTTTCAATTTTAAGCCTCGATTTGAAAATTGACTTCAATTTTATTATTAGGGCCCTCTACTATCTATTTATACTGAAATTTCACATAAAAATCATTTTATTAGCTTTAGTTACTATGTACAAAACTAACAACTAAATGTTACAATCTAGTCTTTTTTCCATAATCTAAGCTTAAAATCTATCATTTTAACACCATATTCTTCAAGAAATCAACAATGAAAACTTTCAAAAACTTTAAAAAATTTACAAATTGATACATGGGCTAGTTAAATCAAGCTTCCATGGCCTCAAAAACATAAAAATTACAAGAAAATGGCTTAAAATTGATTACTAATCGAAGGACCGAATGTTGAAAAACCTTAGAATGTTTTTCTCTTTTCATTTCTTTGAAGAATTCGGCTATGAAGGATGAAGATGATGTCAATTCTCTTTCTTTTCACTTAAATTTTGTTTCTATACTAAGATTAAAATTTGATTAACTTTAATTAACCTTAATTAAGTTTCTAATTATATTATAATGTTTAAGACATTATCATCTATTAACACATATTCCAATATGGTTTAATTTTCATTTTGTACCTTTGACTAATTGCAATTTAAGTCCCCAAGTCTTTGGCCAATTAAAAACCTATAGCGATATGACTTTTACAATTTAGTCCTTATACCCTAAGTAAGCAGTTAATAGAAAAAATGGGTGGGCCAAGCTTTAATATAATGTTATACCAAATCTGTAAATATTCATATTTAATATTTACAGACTTGGTTTACAGAAATGGGGTCCCAAAATCACCTTTTTTGATACCATTGAAAATCGGGTTGTTACAATGTCATTCTATTTCCCAAAGTTGATAAGAAAACCATGGAAACCATTAGGAAGACTCCTAACTCCTTCATAGAAGAATCAAGCTAGAGCATTCACTTTCAGAAATCCAGGTTTGTTTCTACTTCAAATGTGATGTAGTAAAAAAATCATGGGCATCTAATTCTTTGAATATTAGTGAGGCAATAGATCATTTGGAAATACTTGGGATTTACAATTCATTAAAAAAGGGTTTTAAGGGGAGATTATGATTTCATCATTGACAAAGTTTGTAGTAAGCTTAGTTCATGGAAAGCAAATTTTCTTTCACCAATAGATTGACTTAATATTATTCTAGATATAACTATAGACATCATTTCTTACTATATGCAATGTCGTCTACTCATTGCAAGTGTTTTAAACCACATTTATTGCATTAATAGAAACTTTATGGGTTGGGAGTGAAGAATCAAGGAAGCTTTATCTACCAAATTGGAATAAAGTTGCCCTACCCAATAGTAGACATGGTCTAGGCATTCATATGGAAAATTTAAGAAATCAAACCCAACTTATCAAATTAGGCTGGAGACTTGTCCAAGAAAGAGATAAATTGTGGGCTTGAACACTTCTTACCAAATACATTACAGATATTCGAAACCCTTAGTTTAGATCTAATGCTTCTCTAACAGGGAATGCCTTTAAGGATGTGAGTCCAATAGTAGAAAAAGGTATGCATTAGGTGTTCCACAATGGAAAAAGTGTTAACTTTTGGCATGATAACTAGTCAGGAAATGAGACTTTAAGATCCATGATGGTAGGCCCTTACCGAAAAAAGAAAGCTCTTAATCTTTCAATCAAATGTGAAAATTTTGGGCAACATAAGCATTAAACTGCTTGTTGATATAATTATTTCTAGATGCCTTATAATCCTTCCTTAGCACCTTTTATTTGAACAAGATGACTACAAAGACATCATATGTTGAAGATTGAGAAATTCAAGTTCATTTACAATTGCCATAGAATATGGATCAACCTTAATGACCTACTCCATGGCACTATGTCCTGAAATGGGATTATAAGACACCATTTGGAAGTTGAAAACGCTTCCTAAGCTTAAGGTTTTTCTATAAAAATTTGGGCTTGATCTTCTACCAACCCACCAATTTATTTTTATCAATAGAGAGATGAAAGTTCCTAATCATTTTATACTATGCTTGACACATCAGGAGAGTGTTAACCACTTCTTATAGGATTGCGAGTGGTCGAAATAGGTTTAGAAAGATGCAATAGCAAACCCCTCCCCCCCAAATTTCTTAGTTAAACTTGAAAATCAACCAAGTTGGCTGCACTTGAACCTACCCTCTAAAATGTGACTTAGTGGACCTAAGATCTCATACCAACCCGTACCAATTGGTACAAAATTTTAATATATATATTTTGTTTTGTAGGAAAAGAAAATTGTTACAAATGACAAGTCCTTATTCTAGCAACTTGACTAACATCCTTATGCAATAGTCTTAAGATCTCACTAGGTGGACTTCTATAAACACAAATTCTCAAAGGTACTTCTGTAGCCATACTTGCTAAAGCATCTGCTACTAGATTTCTGACCACAACCTAATGTACGTACACCAGGGCTTAGAAATATGCAAGTAAATATGAAATGAAGTGCAGTATCCGCAAGTGTACAGGTCAAATATTAATATAGTTAAGTTTACAACGAAACACTTTGGAAGTATTTCGAAGATCGTACCCAATGGATTGCTAAGTTGGTGAAAACTATTATTAAATTAATTATCTGAAAAAATTACTAGTCTAATCAAGTTACAAATTAGTAGTGCAAACTCTAAATTAAGATGAAAAAGAAACTAATTAAACTAAAACTAAACCTAAGTTAAACTATCGAAACTTCCTATTCCTAATTTCAACGATGTGAGCTACTTAGCCTGGAATTGATTGAATTGTTAATTATCAACTAAGCAAATAATTACACTTAATTGAGCTATTTACCATCTTTAACTAAGAACCTATTGATCTCATCCTCGCTAAGACTTACTACCTAAGATACCCTTTCGGTCTCACCTAGGCATACGAATACCTTTTTACTCTCACCGCTCAGCAAAAATTCACTAAATGCTTACTCAATAGGATACCCTTTCGGTCTCAGCTATCTAAATGTTTACAAGGATTGTCAATCCTAGTATAATAAGTTATTTATCAAACTTCAATAAATACCCAATTTTAAATAACTATTTACTTAATCGATTTATCAATTGAACAATTGATTCATGAGAGATATGTATAAGAGCACAAGTTCTTTCTAATCTTTATACAAACATTCAATTAATGAAATCAATGAAAGAGATATAAATAAAAATAAAAATAATGTAACACCCCACGCTCGACCCGTCCACTAGATTTGGGTATGGAGCGTCACAAATGGACCTATACTTAATTTGGCTAACTTAGTTTCAATAAATAGACTAAGGTAAAATAATTTAAAAATCAATAATAATAATAATAATTAAAAATTAGGGCCTTAGCCGTTAAATGTTTGGTTCCTCAATTTCCATCTCTAAATAGTCTGTTGGTTTACATTAAGTCCTTAAAGTTTGACTAAGGGCTAACTAATTCAGAATCCAGACTCTATGAACAACGTCTGGTTACACCATGATTTATTCTAAGGCGATGCCTCCTAGGGTACCCTTTCCTATGTGCATGACTCCATCTATATGTGATCCCTAATCCCATCTTTCCATCTGGCTTGGTCCCTCCTCTGAGTCCTTGATCAAACTTGCAAATCCTACAAACATCAGCCACACTGCTGTAAGTTAAATTGAACTTAGTGAGTTCCTTCACTAGCTTACACATAAATAAAATCTAACACATAAGGGTAATTGATGTAAAATAAACTTCAACATGAATATTCCCTGCTCGCTCAAGGAAAATGTTCTATATCAGGGTGACGGTCTTCACCCGACCTTTTGAGCTACCCAACTCGTTGTGAGACCGTACTCTGGTTGGACTCTCCTCTTTCCCGCAATCCAGACACTTCACCATATTTGTGAGTCATATCCTTGCTTCTTATCTTTCTTTCCTTTCATACTCATCGCATACAAGGTATTCGTTATCCTCTACCTTACTTAGTTGTACATTCACCTACCATCTTATATCTTGGTGGTAGCGCTTTCTTGTCTTTCCACCCAAGGGTCCTTAAGTCATACCCTCCTTGACAGACTTCCATGATCGGACCAGTCTTTGGTGACTCCCCTTTTCCATACCTTGGTCCCGATGGACTTATTGATATTCCCATAATGTGCTGATTTTCAACAAGGCTTGCCACTCTGTGTGCCATCCTCATTCCACCTTACTGTTTGCAGTGGTGGGATTACTTCTAGTAATCTGCCTTCCATACCAGCCCTTACGTGGGGACTCTCTTATTCCTTAAGTGAAGATCGCTCTATCTAGTTGAACTAGCAGGTTATCATTCTTACGATGAGCAAGCTTGTTATTCGTCTTGCTCGTTACCTCCTTACCGCTATCATTGTGGTGGAGTTCACACACCAAACTTTCCTTAAAAACGAATAGAAGCATTCTATCTCCTCTTACTTTCCATAATTAGGCCAGCTCCTGCAAGGCTTATCTTTCTCTAATTCTTGTTAGGTCTTTGCCGCTACCTTGTTCCATACCACTTCCATCATTATGGCAGTTTCATCTAGATCTGCTTACTGCTACTTAGACTTTCCTCTACCTCTTCTCCCACCTGTGTGGGTTCTCATACTAGGCCCATAGGCCTAAACACCTCACTTGAGGTCCTAACATACTTTTTGCATTTATTACCTAACAAGCTCTATGGGAGGTCATAGTTAAGCTATAGTCTCACACCCTTCTTACCTCATTCTTCATGTGCCAGTGGACTCTCCTGTGTTTAGTGTCCCGACAGACTTACCTTGTTCTGTATTTACTGTCCCAGCGGACTTACCCTATTTTATGTTTATTATCCCAGTGGACTTACTCTGTTTTGTGTTTACTATCCTAGCGAACTTACTTTGTTCTTTGTTTACTATCCCAGTGGACTTACCCTATTCTGTGTTTACTGTCCCAATGAACTTACTCTGTGGTTGCCATGGAGTCTTTCATCTATGGTCTTACACCGATTAGTCATCCTAGCATACTATTTTATGATGCCATGGAGTCTTTCATCCATGGTCTTACTCATCATATCTAATTGCTATAGCAAGTTTAATATATGCTCTTACACCGATTATGTAACACCCCCTACCCGAGACCGTTGCCGCAGTCGAGCACGAGGCATTACCTGACTTAACTTACTAGTTCGGAGCATAAAAAAGTTGCTTTTAAAATTAATTCACTCACATTCAATCAATATGTCCCTAAAGACCTCTCGAGACCCTAAAACATGCAACGAAAATGGTTCGGGTCCCAACCGGGAACATTAAAAATTTTCCGATTACTTAAACAAATAAAAATAATTTATTTCACTATTCATAATAAAACTGTCCACCTACGCAGCAGTCACTCAATTAATTATAACTCAAGGTACGAAACTCAAAATTTAGATCCGTAAATTTTCCCTGAAACTAAAATCATATATATTTTTACCATGAATTTTGTAGAATTTTTGGTTCAGCAAATTAGTACAGTTTATTCGTTAAAGTCTCCTCTGTTTCACTGATCAACTGTTCTGACCTCTCGTCACTAAAATTTAAGTATCACATTGTACAGACTTTATATGGTGTTCTCACTTGTTTCTACAGAAATAAACTCAATAAGGAATCTATAAATATAAATTAAAACTCATAAATAATTTTTTACAATTTTTAATGATTTTCCAAAATCAGAATAGGGGATTCCGAAAACCACTTTGACCTTGTCTAACTAAAATGCAAATATCTCAGAATACATAATTCCTTTGTCTACACTGTTATTTTTCTATGAAAATAAACTTAATAAGATTTAATTCTATATCTCATCCACCCTCTAATTCATTTTCTACTATCCTTGGTGATTTTTCAAAATCAGGTCACTACTGCTGTCTCAAAACTGATTCAGTGCCAATTTTTACTTTTTCATGATTTCTATGCATAATTTATCACCTAGACTTTTATAACAACAAACACCTTCATACTTAGCCATTTTAATAACTATTCATCATCAAATATTTACATATCATCTTTTGCTCATAATTTAAGAATATATAATCGAAATTATTAAGTCCCTATACATGCCATAGCTCGAAACATTTATCGTCTTAAAATACCGAGTTGTGGTGGTTGACAGTGTGAACACTCTCCGAAGTCTTCAAGATCCTGACTATGCTTGATAATACTATATGAAAGAAAAATAAATAAAAGAAGTAAGCATAAAGCTTAGCAAGTTTACAAGTAAATTAATAACAACATTTAACACAAATAATGATATGCAAGTATCATGTTCTTAAGTTTCCTCTTTACTTACTCTCATTTACTTGTTTATTTACTTACCTATTTAGATAGCTTAAGATTACAACTTACTCTTCTCTTGCTGAAATATTGGTTCTCACTGATATCATAACATATTCTTAACTCTTATAACTCACCTGAAGTTGCTAATTATACTTTTACTTGAACTTTTATAGAACATAATATGTTTTCTAGCCCGTTGAGCCACATTGGAATAATAAGGATACTTGGGTCTCATATCTGATAATAACATGCCAAAGCCATGTCCCAGACATGGTCTTACATGGGATGTTTCCTGTACTGCCAATGCCATATCCCAGATATGGTCTTACATAGGAGTTCTCATATTGGTGTCCATGTCATGTCTCAGACATGGTCTTACGGGGGACCTCTCATCTCGCTGCCAACGCCATATCCCAGACATGGTCCTACATGGGACCTCTTACCTCGGTGTCAATGCCATGTCCTAGACATGCTCTTACATGGGACCTCTTATCTTGGTGCCAACACCATGTTGCAGACACGGTCTTACATAAGACCTCTTTACCCAAATGTCATGACATTTGTATCCGATACATTCCTTATGTTTCAACGGGACTTTTTAACACTGATTCTCTGTCATCTCATACTTGAGTCAACATTAAATAAATTCATGAAATAAATATATAATTTCTGGAAAATAACAACATTAATAATAATTATTAAAATATTGTATTTATTTACCGTAAACTTACTTCGGTACAAAATTTGACCAAATCCAGCAACTTAGTCCTCTATCATTTTCTTTCCTCGGCCTAACTCTGAATTTCATTCTTCCTGATATATAATAGCAAACTTAGCTTATTTAATACTCACATTCATCAACAAAATCCTTGACTCGAACTTTGGAAAAATTACGATTTTTCTCCTAAACTTTTGCATAATTTCACTTTTGCCCTAAAGCTCAAAAATTAAACTTCATCTCTTATTCTTATGTTTTATGACATGCTGAACATTTTTCCATTCTATGACAACATCAAATTCCCACTCTAGCATGTACTTATGAACATTAGGTATTTTTACCGATTATGTCAATATACTCGTTTTCACTTAAAATCGACTAGCAAAAGTTGTTTAACATAATTTCAAGGTTCATATTCTACCATAAAACATCAAAATAAACACATTTCACCTATGGGTATTTTTCCAAATATAAACTCTAGGTTAAATTATTGCTAGAATAAGCTAAATCAAGTTACCGGGACTCCAAAAACGTAAAGAACATTAAAAACAAGGCTTGGAATCACTTATTATGGAGCTTGGAAGCTTGAAAACCCTAACTATGGCTTCCCCCTTGCTATTTTCGTTCACCATGAGAAGATGAGCACATTTTGCCATCTTTTTCCCTTTTTAATTCTTTTTATTACTAAATTACCAAATTGTCCCTAACGTAAAAATTTCTTATTTCACTTATCTCATGTCCATTTTTGTCTACCAACTTAACCAATGGTCTAATTACCATATAAGGACCTCCAATTTAAAGTTTCATAACAATTGGACACCTCTAACATGTAGAACTCAACTTTTGCACTTTTTACAATTTAGTCTTTTTGACTAAATTGAGTGCCCAAACGTCGAAATTTTTGAACGAAATTTTCACAAAATCATTCTGTAAAATCGTAGACCATAAAAATATAAGAAAAATAAATTTTTCCTCATCGGATTTGTGGTCCCGAAACCACTGTTCTGACTAGGCCCAAAATCAGGATGTTACATTTCTCCCCTCTTTAGGGATTTTCATCCCCGAAAATCCTACCTGTGAAGGGATTTGGGTACTGTTTTCGGTTGGCCTCCTCAGGCTCCCATGTAGCCTCATCAACTCCATGCCTATTCCATAATAATTTCACAAGTGCAATACTCTTGTTCCTTAGTTGCTTAATCTCTCTATCTAGAATTTTTACCGGTTCTTCAACATAAGTCATGTCTGACTGAATCTCAACCTCTGTCAGTGAGATCACATGTGACAGATCGGAACGGTAACAACGTAACATAGACACATGGAATACATTATGAATCTTCTCTAACTTAGTTGGCAAAGCTAACCGATATGCTAAGGGCCCAATTCTTTCAGTCACCTCGAACGGTCCAATGAAACGTGGACTTAGTTTGCCTTTCTTGCCAAATCTGAAAATTTTCTTCCACGGTGATACTTTCAAAAACAACTTTGTCACCAACTTGATACTCGATCTCTTTTCTTTTTAAATCTGCATAAGACTTTTGTCTGTCTGAAGCTGCTTTTAAACAATCTCTAATAACTTTTACTTTCTCTTCCGTTTCTTTGACTAAATCAACCCCAGAAATCGATTTTCCTTAAGTTCATCCAATATAAAGGCGCATTTACATTTACGTCCATACAAAGCTTCATAAGGTGCCATCTTCAAACTCGACTGATAACTATTATTATAGGCAAACTCTACCAATGGTAAATATTTCTCCCAACTACCTTGAAATTCTAAAACACAACATCTGAGCATATCTTCAAGTAACTGTATAACTCGCTCTGACTGACCGTCGGTCTGAGGATGAAAAGTTGTACTGAAATTTAACTTTATACCCAGAGCTTCCTGCAATTTCCTCCAAAACCGCGAAGTAAATCTCGAATCTCTATCTGAGATAATCGATAACGGTACCCCATGTAGTCTGACTATCTTTGAAACATACAATTCAGCCAACTTGTCAATTGAATAATCCATACGAACTGGAATAAAATGAGCTGACTTCGTTAGCTTATCAATTACAGCCCATACTGCATCTTTCTTTTTCGGTGTCAACAGTAACCCTGCTACAAAATCCATGGTAACTCGATCCCATTTCCACTCAGGAACTAACACAGGCTACAATAAACCTGAAGGTACCTGATGTTCAGCCTTTACCTGTTGACAGATCAAGCATCTAAAAACAAATTCTGAAATATCTCTTTTCATTCCTGCCCACCAGTACCTTTTCTTTAAATCGTTATACATCTTTGTACTACCTGGATGAATAGACAAAGAACTGCTATGTGCTTCCTGCAAGATCTTCCGAATAAGCTCATCATTCTTTGGTACACATACTCTGTCTTTGAACATCAAACAACCATCAGAACTGATCTAAAAATCAGACTCTATTCCCGACTCGCATTAAGCTCTTTTAGCTTGCAACTCACTGTCATTTTTCTGAGCTTCATAGATTTCTTCGAGAAATATCGGTTTAGCCATCAACTCAGATAAAATGGAACCATCATCAGATAAAGTCAAACTAGTATTCAAAGCTCTCAATGTAAATAAAGACTTTCTACTCATGGCATCAACAACAACATTTGCTTTACCCGGGTGATAATCGATCACTAGCTTATAATCTTTAATCAACTCTAGCCATCTTCTTTGCCTCAAGTTCAAATCTTTCTGAGTCATCAAGTATTTCAAACTTTTATGGTCAGTGAATATTCGACACTTCTCACCATACAAGTAATGTCTCCAAATCTTCAATGCAAATACAATGGCAGCTAGCTCTAAATCATGCGTCGGGTAGTTTTTCTCATGTAGCTTTAACTTTCTGGAAGCATATGCTATTACTTTACCTTCCTGCATAAGTACACAACCCAATCCATTCAAGGATGCATCACTGTAAATCACAAATTCTTTACTCGGTTCTAGCTGTACTAAAACAGGAGCTTCAGTCAACAATGCCTTTAACTTGTCAAAACTCTACTGACACTTCTCAGTCCATTCAAACTTGACATCTTTCTGCAACAATCTTGTCAATGGGGTAACTATCATGGAAAATCCCTTTACAAACCATCTGTAATAACCAGCTAATCCAAGAAAACTTCTAACCTCTAATATATTCCTGGGTGGTTTCCACTCAACAATTGCTGAAATTTTACTCGGATCAACTTTAATACCATCACCTGAGACAATGTGCCCAAGGAATCCGACTTCTCGAAGCCAGAACTCACTTTTGCTAAACTTGGCATACAACTGATCGTCCCTCAAAATCTGTAAAACTGTTCTCAAATGTTCGGCATGTTCAATCTCATCAGGAGAATAAATTAGATTATCATCAATAAACACAACTATAAACTTGTCCAAGTACGGTCGAAAGATTCGGTTCATTAAATCCATGAATATGAGAGGAGCATTAGTCAAACTAAATGGCATAACAAGAAACTCATAGTGACCATACCTAGTCCAGAAAGTAGTCTTTGGAACATCTGATTTTTTAACCCGCAACTGATAGTAACCGGATCTCAAATCTATCTTGGAGAACACAGTGGCTCCCTTCAATTGGTCAAACATATCATCAATTCTAGGCAGTGGATATTTATTTTTTTATTGTTATTTTCTTTAGCTGCTGATAATCTATACACAACATCAGCGAACCGTCTTTCTTTTTCACAAAAAGCTCTAGTGCACCCCACAGAGAACAACTAGGCCTTACAAAACCTTGATCAGTTAATTCCTGCAACTGAGCTTTCAATTCTTTCAATTCCATCGGAGTCATTCTGTAAGGAGCAATAGAAATAGGAGTGGTACCTGGAATCAACTCAATACCAAACTCAACATCTCTAATAGGAGGCAAACTTGGCAATTCTTCCGGAAACACATCAGAAAACTCTCAAACTACTAGCATTGATTCAATTTTCAACTCTGGATCTTTAGTATTCAATACAAAAGCAAGGTAAGCTTCATAACCTTTTCTCAAAAATTTCTGAGCAGACATAACAAAAATCATGGCAAGAGAACTATCTGACACATCTACATTTTCTTCGAGTCTTGAACTTCAATTTCAGCTTTTCCCTTTTCTTTTTCTTTTAACAACTCCTCTTCCTTACAGGCTCTCTCAACTAGAACAACAAACTCTTTTATCTTTAGAACACCAACTGACAGTCGGATATCATCATTGAGCACATCCTCAAATCTTTTACACATAATAGCTTCTATAGATACACACTCTCGAGCATACTTGCAGAGTCTGACAAATTCACGTTCATACTCAGTAACAGTCATCTTACCCTACTTTAACTCAAGGAACTCTTTTCTTTTTTGGTCAATAAACCTCTGACTGATATACTTTTTACAGAACTCCTCCTGAAAGAAATCCCAAGTAACTCTCTCACTCAGTACAACTGACACAAGAGTCTTCCACCAATGATAGGCTGAATCTCTAAGGAGTGAGACAACACACTTCAACATTTCTCAGGTGTACAGGATAACTCATCAAATTCTCTAATAGTATTCTCAAGCCAAAATTCTGCTCTCTCTGCATCATCATCTTTAGTAGCCCGAAACTCTTCTGCCCATTGTTTTCTGATCTTATCAACTGGTGGTCTTTCTCTTATAACTGTACCTGTACCTGTAACTGGGGGAGCTACAAGGGGAATCTGAAAATCATGAGGGGTGGAGGTCTAACAGCCGGATTTATACGAACGAACTCGACAAACCATTCATTCATAGCTTGGAAGAAGGCTTTTCGAGCCCTTCCACCCTGACTAACTGTAACGGGCCTTTCACTACCATCTAGTGGCACCGTCTCTTCTATGGGAGTGGGCGCATTACTTTCTACATCACCTCTACCAGCTATTTCGGGATCCATAACTATAAAAGAAAAACATTTTAAAATCGTCAAGAGTCATCACACTATCAAAATACAAGTATGGCATGTATAACTAAACTCTTATTCATACTAAATATTCAGAGAACCGGCTAAACTTGCTCTGATACCAAATGTAACACCCCCTACTTGAGACCGTTGCCAGAGTCGAGCACGAGACGTTACCTGACTTAACTTACTAATTCGAAGCATAAAAAACTTGCTTTTAAAATTAATTCACTCACATTCAATCAATATGTCCCTAAAAGAACTCTCGAGACCCTAAAACATGCAACAGAAATGGTTCGGGTCCCAACCGGGAACATTAAAAATTTTTGGATTACTTAAACAAATAAAAATAATTTATTTCACTATTCACAATAAAACTATCCACCTACGCAACAGAACTAAATTAATTATAACTTGAGCTAAAAAACTCGAAATTTAGATCCGTAAATTTTCCCTAAAACTAGACTCACATATCTTTTCACCATAAATTTTTCAGAATTTTTAGTTAAGCCAATTAGTACAGTTTATTAGTTAAAGTCCCCCTATTTCACTAATTAACTGTCCTGACCTCTCGTCACTAAAATTTAATTATCTCATTGTACAGACTTTATATGGTGTTCTCACTTGTTTCTACAGAAAATAGACTTAATAAGGAATCTATACATACAAACTAAAACACACAAATATATTTTTACAATTTTTAATGATTTTCCAAAGTCAGAACAGGGGATTCCGAAAACCACTTTGACCTTGTCTAACTAAAATGAAAATATCTCAGAATACATAATTCCTTTGTCTACATTGTTATTTTTCTATGAAAATAGACTCAATAAGATTTAATTATATATCTCATACACCCTCTAATTCATTTTATACTATCCTTGGTGATTTTTCAAAATCACGTCACTACTGCTGTCTCAAAACTGATTTACTGCCAATTTTTACTTTTTCATGATTTCTATGCATAATTTATCACCTAGACTTTTATAACAACAAACACCTTCATACTTAGCCATTTTAATAACTATTCATCATAAAATATTTACATATCATATTTTGGTCATAATTTAAGAATATAAAGCACCTATACATGCCATAGCTCGAAACATTTATCATCTTAAAATACCGAGTTGTGGTGGTTGACAGTGTAAACGCTCTCCGAAGTCTTCAAGATCCCGACTATGCTTGATAATACTATATGAAAGAAAAAGAAATAAAAGAAGTAAGCATAAAGCTTAGTAAGTTTACAAGTAAATAAATAACAACATTTAACACAAATAATGATATGCAAGTATCATGTTCTTAAGTTTCCTCTTTACTTACTCTCATTTACTTTTTTATTTACTTACCTATTTAGATAGCTTAAGATTACAACTTACTCTTCTCTTGCTGAAATATTGGTTCTCACTGATATCATATCATATTATTAACTCTTATAACTCACCTGAAGTTGCTAATTATACTTTTACATGAACTTCCATAGAACATAATCTGTTTTCTAGCCCGTTGAGCCACATTGGAATAATAAGGATACTTGGGATGTTTCTTGTACTGCCAATGCCATATCCTAGATATGGTCTTACATGGGAGTTCTCATATTGGTGCCCATGCCATGTCCCAGACATGGTCTTATGGGGAACCTCTCATCTCGGTGCCAACGCCATGTCCCAGACATGGTCTTACATGGGATCTCCTATCTCGGTGCCAACGCCATGTCCTAGACATGGTATTACATGGGACCTCTTATCTCAGTGCCAATGCCATGTTGCAGACACGGTCTTACATGAGACCTCTTTACCCAAATGTCATGACATTTGTATCTGATACATTCCTTATGTTTCAACGGGACTTTTTAACACTGATTCTCTATCATCTCATACTTGAGTCAACATTAAATAAATTCATGAAATAAATATATAATTTCTGGAAAATAACAACATTAATAATAATTATTAAAATATTTTATTTATTTACCGTAAACTTACTTCGGTACAAAATTTGACCAAATCCAACAACTTAGCCCTCTATCATTTTCTTTCCCCGGTCTAACTCCGAATTTCATTCTTCTTGATCTATAATAGCAAACTTATCTTATTTAATACTCACATTCATCAACAAAATCCTTGACTCGAACTTTCAAAAAATTACGATTTTTCTCCTAAACTTTTGCATAATTTCACTTTTGCCCCAAAGCTCAAAAATTAAACTTCATCTCTTATTCTTCTGTTTTATGACATGCTGAATATTTCTCCCTTCTATGACAACATCAAATTCCCACTCTAGCATGTACTTATGAACATTAGGTATTTTTACCGATTTTGTCAATATACTCGTTTTCACTTAAAATCGACTAGCAAAAGTTGTTTAACATAATTTCAAGGTTCATATTCTACCATAAAACATCAAAATAAACACATTTCACCTATGGGTATTTTTCCAAATATAAACTCTAGGTTAAATTATTGCTAGAATAAGCTAAATCAAGTTACCGGGACTCTAAAAACGTAAAGAACATTAAAAATAGTGCTTGGAATCACTTATTATGGAGCTTGGAAGCTTGAAAACCCTAACTATGGCTTCCCCTTGCTATTTTCGCTCACCATGGAGAAGATGAGCACATTTTGCCATCTTTTTCCCTTTTTAATTCTTTTTATTACTAAATTACCAAATTGTCCCTAACGTAAAAATTTCTTATTTCACTTATCTCATGTCCATTTTTGTCTACCAACTTAACCAATGGTCTAATTACCATATAAGGACCTCCAATTTAAAGTTTCATAACAATTGGACACCTCTAACATGTAGAACTCAACTTTTGCACTTTTTACAATTTAGTCATTTTGACTAAATTGAGTGCCCAAACGTAGAAATTTTTGAACGAAATTTTCACAAAATCATTATGTGAAATCGTAAACCATAAAAATATAAGAAAAATAAATTTTTCCTCATCAGATTTGTTGTCCCAAAACCACTGTTCCTACTAGGCCCAAAATCGGGATGTTACAGATTACCTTATACATTGTCATCATGGAGTCTTTCATCCATGGTCTTACGCTACATACCACATATCAAACTACCATAACATCTTTTATCTATGGCGTTACGCTATATACCGTTGTCACGGTGCCACCCTAAAGAACCAGTTGATACTGCCGTCACGGTAAATACTATTCCACTATTTCATTTCCCGAATCCTGCCCTCATTACTTCTTTTACACCACCTAACCTTGATGCTCGAACACTGTAGTGTTCCATCTTCAAGGTGTAGAGCTTCGCCCAAGGTGATAACTAATGGGTTCTCTCCTCAGCCCATCCTAACTTCATCTATTCCCTTAGGGTTTACCCATAATCATGCAACGCATGCACATATCATCATATCTCATGTTCATGCAACCCTGGCATGCTTAGACAGCGTAGACCATATCAGTAGGTTTGGGGTCTGGAACTCACCTGAATCCTTATCATTTCCATAACTTATTCCTTCTCTTGAGCACCAGAGCTTTCATTCTCTAGGATGTAGCTTACAACCAAAAAGCCCACTGGTTAAACTTACACTACATCTCAAAAGTTTAAGTTTTTATGACACGCAGAACCCTTAAAACCGTTCTGAAATTCTATGACTTCATTCTACATACACAAAAGGGTTAAGAACCTTACCAGCTTACTAGTTTCCCTACTTTTTCAGCTCCTTCCACACGAAGTCTGCTCCATGCAGAAAATTCCATAATTATTCCTTCTTCAAGCTACCGAAGAAGATAAAGAACGAGAGAAAGTGGGAAAAGGATGGGAAGAAAATCATCCCTAAAAGCCATCTCTTAGCTATTTATAGCCCTTCCTGCACTATCACCAACCTTGTGAGAACCGTCCATTACTAATTATTATGTCTCCCACTATGGAACTAACAGGTTCCATTCTAACCGAACCAGTTTTGGTTCTTAACCATATCCCATTCTATTTCCAGCTTTCTCGTTTATTTCAATATAGGTCCCTAACTTGCGGTCTCTTTCAGTTTAATCCCTTATTCTTAATTTCGGGTTTATTTGAAATCAATTTTACAAAGAAAGAGAATGTTCATTGATATATCAATGTAAAAGCACACATCCAAAACATTCTCCGCTCGCAACGTCTCAACTTCAGAATAGAAAATTTCCCGATCAAGCTAACATGAAAGTAAAAACCTAACCAAAGAAAGATAAATTCTATGTAAAAATCTGTAACAATCCCCCTAATTTTGATTATAATGTTACTTATATAGAATAAAATCAAAATACTAATATGCCTCTCTACTTCTTACAACAAATAGGGTTTTAACTCAGAAAATACCCAGAACCACCCTTAAAAATGCAGTTGACGTCCTTGGGAAATCGCACGACGTCATAACGTGGAACACCTTACTCATCAAGACATCAACTCTGTTTGTATCCCTTCCTTGTGTTTGTCTTTAATGACGTGACTTCCATAGCCCAATGTCACGACATTCACTTTAATTTCATTCATGAGGTCATTTTGGAGTCTATTTTTGATGTCACGACTTTCATGCTTCACTGTCACGAATTTTGTAGTAGTTTCAACCTAAAGTTGCATCTTTAGCTCCCAATTCATCCTACATAACCACATAATCCTATTTAGATATCAACATACTATAAAAACTACTAAAAAGCATAAAATAACTAATTCAACTATCAAAACATAAATTAGTACTAAAATGACTTGATTTCTCTATTAAAGAATCTTAAATTATGTGAAAAGGGATATAAATAACAATGTAGATCATGGAAAATCAATTTCCTTCCCTGTAATTATACTCTATTTTAACTTCTCAATTTTGCTCTAGCATAAGTTTAGTCATCACATGAGTGTAAACGAGCTACTGTCTTTCTTGATACACAACATGTTGACTACCAATAAATTATCAAGCTCCAAAATTAATCTTCTAACTCTCATATGTTGGATTTGGTGTCCTAAGTGTAGTATTTTGTCAATGTACACTTGTAATTTTTTCAAATAAATTGGTTAATAAAACAAATTCATTTATTACATTAATATGTTTTGTATAATTTTCCTCATATGGTTTTTGAATGCAAAGTAAAATAGAAGCAAATGTTGCTAATTGGTTGTCTAATATTTAAATTGGAACCAAGCGATATTACGTGGTCAGATTGTAATATGGAAAGACAACTTCTATTAGTAGATGAACCTAAACATGTCCTTAGTGTAATCGAAAATGAGAAAATTGGTTGAAAGACTAATATTATGTCTATCAAGTCCAATTGGGGAGATGTCTTATCTTGGGCATCGGAACAGACCACTCCTACAAGATAGAGACATAGATGTGACTGACTAGACTGACAGTCCATTGGACTGGACCCAAGTAGAATAGATCACGAATCTATTTATGGATTTATTCGCTTAAGACATTCACAGTGTGGCATACCTAAATCCTGAGTGGATGGCGGACTATGTATGTTTGACTCGTACACTGTGATGTAAGTAAAAGTCTAATTTCGAATAGATAAGGAATCAAAAGCTGGTGTGTTGGGTGTACGACTTCTGCAGTACATAGCATCATTCACAACAGTGAAATTCATTGCCCAAGACATGGGTAAATTATATCCTCTATTTGGCATCACATGATTAATGAAAAGTAAACGTGGCCATGGGTTGTTCGCCTTTGTTTGATTACTATTTAATAGTAATTGACTTTTCATGAAGGAAGATGTAATGGTTACCATGTGATAAAATAGGATCATATTTAAAGATATCCTATGAGGGTAACACACTTATGACAAGGTCATTAGATGAGCACTAAGTAGATGCTTTCGTAATTGTGTGTCGTTAGGGAGAGCTCAGCCATCATACTATAGTGGAATGACTTCATGACTAAATGAGTTTATAATTAATAGGCGAAAAGCTAAAACTTAATTATAAATCATTTAAGCCCTAATTGCATATGTCCAATTGGTCCCTCTGCTAGCTCGTTGAAATGACAAATGAATTGCGTGTTTGAATTGAAATGACTGGAATGAATAGAAATAGAGAAATGGGAAACATTCAGGAATAATTATGGTTTTCTCTGAAATGAAGAAATCGAATCATTTGGAAATAAATGTAGTTTTCCCAAAATGGAAATGGAAATGAAAATGAGAAATGATTCATTTTCAAATGTAGATGAATTAGTAAAAAATGATCGGGAGAATGAGTTTATGTTCTTGAGTTATTTTAAAACCTGAAATAAAAATAAATCATTTGGTCATAGTGAACAAGTTAAATTGCAAAATATTAAATATATTTTTCAAAAATTTTACCAAGGGTAAAATAACCATAATTTTACTTGGGGTAAAATTGGGATGAGAAAATTATTTAATATAAATATATTAAAGTTTATTTTTGGAAATAAACAAATATGATTGGCTTGCATCAATTACAAAGTACTAGATCGAAAAGTCTGGGAAGTACTCATAATTGGACTCGATGTGAAAGAGGCCCAAAATCCCCTCATGGAATATGAAGGGGCGGCAACCCTAGTAGGAATACTAGGGGAAGTCGTCTACCCTACTCCTACTCTAAGTAGGAAATTGTTTTTCTAGTTGAAATAAACCTATAAAAAATGGCACCAGTAGGGCTATTAACGCAACTTTGAGAGCTTATTACCCTACTAAAAATAGAGAGAATTTATTCTTAACTATTAAATATATTCCAAAATAACAATTCTACTAGTTTCTATTAAAGAAGAGATAATTTTTGTTTTCACCCCAAAAAGGAAAAGAAAATATTTTCTAGTTTTGTGTTCTGATTCAGTTGATTCGAGCCCACATTCGAAGTAGTTTGTGGTACGAGAATAGCAGAGAAGATCATTTGGTTGAAATTCAGAAAACATCAAGGATTTGCTTATCCGAAAACATAGATGTGATTTCAATCTAAGGTTTATTACTATAAATATAACAAATCGGGTCGAGTTTTAAAATTTTAATTTCGTTGTACAAGAAAACTGTTTTCAAACCAGATTTTTTTCAACACCATGTCCCATGCTTGTCTAACTCCCTTAAATGTTCCCTACAATTCCGCCTCAATAATTGAGTACCTTTCTAATTTACGAGCAAAACCTAGTAACCATCATCTTTATTCATCACGGATGACACCCTTTGTAAAATCTAACCCATTAGACCTTCTCAAAGCACCAATAATATTAGCCTTAAACCACCCTAAAGGTAGTAATTTCTAGCTGATCAATGCAACATGCCTGGATCTAGTACCATTCACACTCTAGCTTTGTAACAAACCAATACTCATATCAATACAAAAAGAATTTCCTCTATTCTAGAACCCCTTATTTCTCAATAAAATTCGGATAAAAAATCAATAAGTTTCGCCTTTTCCATAACATTTAGCATATTAGTCCAAAGAGGTGGTCTCAGTTTGGATCCGCTAAGAAATAACCAGGTCACACATCCATGCTAATAAACTCAACCAATTTCATTGGTTTGACTAAGCTATACCATAAGCCTATAACACGAGGATGATCTCAAGACATGATCAATATCCTTAACGTTATTAAAATAGAAGTAACAATTCATATTATCCGTAAGCTTCCTTTTATACCTTTCATGATTCATGATAATTCTGCCTTCGTACATAAGCCAAAGAAAAGTTCTTACACATTGAGGTCCTCGATACTTCCATATATGCTTCCACTTAGTATCTGCACTACTCACTGGTCGATGAACTAAAGAACTATATGACATCCGCACCGTGAACCTCATCTTGTAATCCCAAATCCAATTAGGTGAGTTGCCTATATCAAACTTTTAAAAATGGAATTTTTATTATTTTTTTATTTTAACTACTTTTTATTTTTATAATTACATTTAAAAATAAAATAAAATTATTTAATTGAGTTATTTAACATAATTAATAAATTTAAAATTATTATTTTCATAAATTCTTTAAGTTTATTAATAACAACTTTATCTAATAATTGGATTGTTTCATATTATTTTTGAATAGGTAAACACCTTTCTTATGTTTTTATAACATAACTACAAAAAGCATTTAAATTTTCAACAGTTGTTTTCTTGTAAACTTGGTTTGTCGGAACTCTTGGGAGAGTCCAATTATCAAATCTTTGAGGAATAATTTCATAATGTTCTTCTTGTTCATTAATAGTGATATTTGCAGTTTGGTCAAACTCTTGGGATTGATTCAAAGCAAAGCTTGCAGAAGAATTGGTTCTTCTAAGGAAAGGAAACATTCTTTGTTTTCTTATTTCCTACATAGAGGTTCTACAATCAAAATTTCTAGATTACTATAGTTGCCTATGGGGATACTTTGTCCTTGACACGCCTAACCCATAGCTAACTGGACTGTGTATCAATACTCGACAAAAATAATAATACATTAATAAAGATAGTTAAACCAAAACTCGGAAATATTGAAAACAAATTGGATATTTTCAAAACATCTGCTCATGTATCAAAAAGGGCTATTGTTTCTAATTGAAATTCATTATTCATAATAATATTTATTTTATTAAATATCTTTGAATAGATATTTCAGTGAGAACCATCATATATTCCTGTGTATTTTCTTTAGGCTCGGGTTCAGTTTCTAACGAACTATTTTCTAGGATTTCATGTTTTAAAGTTTACATTTTCTTTTTCATTGCTTGTTCTTCCATTTTAAGCTGAGAAAGTTCCAATTTAATTTGTTTTATTTCTAATTGTAATTTAGAATTTGTAATCTATCTGGATTTTATTTTTCATATTTATTAAATATTATATCTTGTATATTGTACATTTGTGATTGACTAAAAGTAATTTCTTTTTCTTTTTTTTCTTTTTCGGTTTATCTTTTAATGAGGATTTTAATTTCAAAAGATATTCTCTTTTAAGTTCTAGGTCTTGAATTTCATCAATAACTTCAAGCCTATGTACTAGGCCAATACATTTTAATTGTTACCCAAATTTTATGGTCTCTTTAACCGATAAAAATATTTTACAATCTTTGACCCTTCAAATACATACCCATAATTACAAAATGCTTCCTAGATCTGAAGTACTAACTCTAGTGTATCGGATCCATTTTAAAGCTATTTATTCTATAGTCTTAACCAGGCTTTACTTCAAAACCCAAAAGGAGAACCCTCTTAATAGAAACAGATACCTCAAGATCTCAAATCACAATCCCAATAGCAATACAATGGCATGAAATCAACCTCCCTGATACGTGGAAACTTCAAGATGCTATAGACCCTATGACACCAACTCCTATTAGAAACACTTCACTAAGTGAATTTTCCCAACACCAAGATGGAACAGTTGAATTGATATTCAACAGGCCACAGAGAATGCCTCCAAGTCATTCTTTTGAAATAGGAAGTACCAGCACAACTTTTAGGAGGTTAAATTTAAAAGAAGAATCAAATCCAGAAACACAAACAATAGATTTTATGGCAACCAAAGCCTCTGTCTCTTCTATCCCAACAACATTTAGAACCAATTTACAAGGAATAGATAATTCCTTAAATATAGCTTAACCTATCTATGTCAAACAGGAAGAGAGTCCCCAAAATTCACCTAATATGTCATCGATATACTCATCAATGACTAATAATGCAAGACGAGAAAATTCAAAAATATTGTTCTAGAAAAATCTTTTAATATCAATAAAGAATGGTGTAGAAAACATTTCTATTGCAACAAAAATTAACAAAAAGATAATATTACTTTAAAAATTATAATGATAAAAAGAAAGCATTCTTTGGGAATATATGAATTCGTGAATACCCAAAAATCCATAAAAATCCATTGAATGTTTTGAAAATATTATTCAAAATCTATTAATACAATAAAACATAATACTAGATGGTAGACCAATAAAGGAGAAGTTGAATCCCAACATCCTTTAAGAATGAGAGCTCCTGATGCAAGAGAACAAATCTCATCAAAATACATTAAAATGATAGTAGAAAAAAACAACTATAAAAATATCAGTCTTCATACAATAGGAAAATAATTATATTATATTGAGAATTTGGTAGAAAGTCAACCGATTAAGAAAGAACCAGTAAAAGAGGTAACAGAAAAAAGTTCTAAAGAACCAATATTTACAACTTATGAAATTCCAAAACCTTTCCAAAAATCTCAAAATCATTTCTTAACAGAAATCCAAAATAGACTTGATGCTTTGGAAAGTTACAAGTCTGAATTAGTTGTACCTGATACCCCAATGCAAGCCCACATTCAGTAAATACATTACACCAATCTTCGCAATCTAACTCTGACCAGTCAGATGAACAACAAATTAACAAAATGGCTTGGAAAGAACCAAAAAGATTATATTATCCAAAAATCACTGCACTTGATGTTAATATAGAAGAAAAACTTGTTTTTCAAAATAAATACAATGCTAATACAATTTATGAATGGAATATAGATGAAATGTTTGAATATAATATTCTCAGTTTATTATAACAAATGTCAATAGTTTCAAATATTTATAAAACCCAAAACCAAAATAGATTAAATAGTGATCATGATATAGCCAATTGTTTAGTTGTTGGATTTACTGGTCAATTAAAAGGATGGTGGAACCATGCACTCACTAAGACCTAACAAGAAGAAATCTTGAAAGGAATAAAAAAGGATGATCAAGGAAGAATTATTTTAGAAGAACAAGGAAGAGAAATCAAAGATATAGTAGCAACTTTGATTTCCTCAATCTCTAAACACTTTATAGGATATCCTTTTCATCTGTAACGCCCCAAAATCTCTTATATTTTTTTTCGTATGTTTGTGACACAATTGTATGTCTGCTTCAATGGTTAAGTGTTCTGGGAAGTGTTTGAGAGGTCCCAAGTTCAAGCTTTCGCTTGGGCAAATTTTTGTTTTTAAATTAATAAACCCCTATCTCTAATCAGTAGGCTTATAAATATATGTTGGTAAAATATGTCAGAATGGGCCTGCTGGTTTGGTGGTTAAGTAGGTGCCAGTGTGCTGGGGGTTTTGAGTTCGAATCCCTGTACGTGCAAGGGGATTTTTTTTTGTTCTTGTGCCGTGAAGGAGTTTGAAATGTGGTAAAATACTGAGTGTTTGAGATGTGTGGGAGGATAGGGGATTTGAGAGTTACCCAGCTATAACGGATGTGGTTTAGTGGGAGCATGATACGAGTCACAAAGGCCTTAGATGTGTATACAAAGGAAAAAGAAAATCAAGATTCACTTTCTTGTTTTCAAGAAAATCAAGAAACCGAATCTTGGTCCAATTTTGCTGTTTTGAGCAATTTCAAGAATCAAGAAAATCAAGATTTCAAATCTTGGAAATCTTGGTCCAAGAAACCGAATCTTGCAAATAAGGCGCATTGGATATCAGTTACGAGCATTAACAAGCCAATTTCGAGAGAGAACGGATTACAAGCCCAAGTTCTTGAAGACAAGGCCCAATAAGATGTTCTAAGCCCAATCCAGAAGTTTAATTTAGACTTAGCTGAAAATCAGGTCAAATTGTTAAAGTGGCCCAATTTAATTCTTTAAATACTTAATTTTAATTTTTAGACTTTATGAATAAATTTCTATGTAAAAATTCAATCCAAGAGGCCCATTTAAAGGCCTTGGACGAAATTCCCCTTTGAAAGTCAAAAGTAGGGTCTTTTTAAGTTTTCCTAGTAGGGCTAGGAAAGTAGTTAGAAGTCCTATATATATGGCTTGGCCAGCCACCCTTAAACGCATTACAATTACATTGAAAATTTCAGGTTTGTTTTGAGTGAAAATTCTCTTTGAGTTCTTCAAGAATTTTCTCTTGAGTTTTCTTTAGAAGTAGTTTTAACAATCTTTTTTATTGTGGGAGCCATCTTCAGCCTTCTTCTTGCCATTGATCTTCATTGGAGGGGAGATTAGAGCCATTTGAAGGGAGTTGTGAGATCTTTCAGGATTTCAAGGCTTCTTAGGACTTTTCTTAATTCTATTGATGTTCATTCTTCTTTATTAAATTCTGCTTGTGCCGATTTGTTGAATAATTTGGGATTAATTGTCTTGTGTTGTTTCAGCCATTCCAAACTTCAAGATCTGATTTGACACTTCCTTGGACATAAAGAAACGTTTTTGATTCACAAAAATCCCCCTTTTCTTGCCGTCCAATCCCTAGAACTAGTGTCAATTGATTTCGCAATCTGTTTTTAATTTAGTTGTTGTTTTGTGTTCTTTGATAGTTTCGGCTGATTAAAAGTTAATCTTGGGGCTTAATTTCATGTTCTTGGCTTCCAAGAACATCTATTCATTAGTGTTTTGATTCTTGGTTGTTCTTTATTGATTTGGGGATTTTTAGTTTTCAGATCTAATTGATTCTAATTAAGTTTTGCTGTTTCGTTTCAGATCCAAACGTTTAGAGTTTTCGTAGGAGTTTTCTCGTGACTTGACAACTCGATCTTGGTCCGCGCGCAACCCTCTATCAGAGCAAAATAGGGGATTTGGGAGTTACCCAGTTATCTTTCTTCTCTCCTGCAAAAAGTCTCTATCATTGTCCTCTCCATTTTTCCTTTGCTGCCGAATTTTATCCTCCCTCTTGCTGAATCCACCTTTTTCCTTTCTTTCCCTTTTCAACTTTGTTTTCAAATCGTCATATTGCGCAACATAGAGTCATACTCGTTCGGTAAGTGATAATAGTGCTATAAAATTTTAATTTTTAAGTTATTAATTGGGGAACCTTTGTTTAATTGTGTTGACAGCCGAAAATCTGGTGTGAGGGGTTGTGCTGGTGCCGAGTTATAGAGGGAAGCGTCCGTAGTTCGTAAGGTAAGGGTTTTTCTGCTTGGAAGACGACTTTTTCGTTTTGGGGTTAAGTTTAATTCGATTGTTTAAGTGACTAATTGAGCGAAATGTTGGTCAATAATAGGTTTTGGAGTGCTCGTGGTGGCTTTAGCTTCGAATCGAAACCAGGTGTGTAAACCATAAACTGTAAACGAAAAATGGCGAAAAGCCGAAAAGTGAGGTTCTCGACACCACACGGGCGTGTAGCCGTTCGTCTGGTTGGTCGTGAGATCGAACATGTGCATTTGATCGACGAGGCTGGCCGTGTGTGATACACAGGCTGGACCAAATTGGGCCGTGTGGGCCACAAGGGCATATGGGCCCACACGAGCGAATATCATGGGCTTAGAGACCCATTTTTACTGTTTTATTGCTAAGGTTGCACGAGTCGCCCGAGTCGACTGTGGACCTACTGTAGGGTCGGTAAGCTTACCTAGACCCCTATTGACTGAATGACTGTTATATCCATGTACGATATATATATTTATGACTGTATATTGAGCATGCTGTAAAACTGTACTGGATGCATGTATGATACCATGATTTGACATGACATAATTGTATGATGCATAGCATGAGGATGGGTTTCTATTGATCAGAGGAAGTGTACTGAAAGGCTTCGAGCCAACTTACTGGTAGCTCAACTGCATAATACTCTATAGTGCCGCATTCAGTGCTACTTGGAGTGTAAGGATGGGTGGGTTGATTATATCCCCACATGAAGTGTAGGGTTGGACGGAGTTGGAGTGTAGAGGCTAGTTGGGTAGGATTTGATATTGCATATATGTTACTATACTGAATATGGATACTGTAATGGGCCAAGGCCCAAACGCATGATTGTTGCTGTATTGTAATGGGCTAAGGCACTAGGTGAAACTAAAACTGTTACTGAAATGGGCTTATGCCCAAACTATGATTCCTTCAAGCAAAATCGAGAGCTAGTGCAATGTTAGCTCAAGCCAAGACCAAAAAGGAATACAAAAAATCATTGCTGAAATGCTCAACTCAATGGATTTTGGATCATAAGACAAGAAATCTTCAACGTCTTCAATCAAAACAATGGATCTCGCAAACCATACCACCTCAGTAACTATTATTAGAACCAAGAAAAAATGATGCAAAGATAGAAAAACGAAAATATATAGACTTTTTTATGTCCTTTTTAACTCAAATTCATGTAGTTTCGTAGTAATTCTTGTTGAAAAATATAATATAATTATAAAATAATTAACTGTACTTAAATAATTAACATATTGAATTTTATAATAAATTTTCATAAATTTTGATTTATTTTCGACAGATTTGCATAAAGCTTGAAAATTGCCTCGGCAAACACTACAAGAAGCACAAAATCGTGAAGCAATTTTTGAAGAATCGAGGTGAATTAATTTTTCAGCCTAAGACGGTCCAAATTATGAATATTAATACATCATATAATTAATTTTAATTTTTATCCAATTTATTTTGGGTTAAATAATTCTTATTAATTATATTATGAAAGGAGACTCAGTTGTGCTAATACGAGAGACTGATCCAACCGAGCAATCGGGCTGCCCAAAATCGTCCAACATGCTGACCTAATCAGCTCAAAATAGCTGATTTATTTACTTTCAAATCAGTTCTTGGAGTCTCCTTGAAATTGCATTCTAACCCCTCCACTTTCTGTGTTTTTAAATATCCATCCCAAGTTAAATTTAGCAAGTTTGAAACATTCAAACTTGCCACATGTGAGGCCAGCCAAGCGGGGTATATGGCTGCTGATTTTTTGCTATTTTTAGCAGCCAATCCCATCTATAAATACCCCCTTCACCTATTCATTTCAACGCGCCTTTCATTCCACACATCTCTCTCCCTTTGTTTCCTATTTTTCCCTTCCATTCCCTTTGTCGAATTCCCTCTTAGAAAAGAGCCCTTCAATCACCTTGAGTAGCAGCATTCAAGTGCTTGTAGAAGCCTTGACTTAGTAAGAATGAGCGAAGAAAGAGAAGCAGAGCAAACTAGTTAAGCTTCAGATAAATACATGATTTGATTCTAGTTTCCTATCCTTTAACTTTTATTGTTATTGTTATGAACATGTCTATGAATATTTGTTATGTTGTTATTCTAATTTTAATTAACATGGCTTAAATTTAATTCGTGTTAATTTGATTGCATTTTGTCTACTTAAGTTATTAAAATCATGTTTGTGTTGTTATAGGTCTTGAAAATTGTTTGATTAAGTAAAACCATGATTATGTTATTCTTGCATTCCGATTGTAAGGTAACTAATGAATTAATTATTAATCGTATTGAAATTTTAATTAATTGACACAATACTTAGTAAATGCATGTTTAATCTTCTAAGGTAGTGAGGGTTAAATTAGAGACAACATTAAGCGGTACATTAGCCTTACATAACTTGCAAGATTATTGTGATTAAATGGTTTCAATGTAGGTATATATTGTTACTTCACTTAATCTTTTACTTGTTTATTAAATTGATTAATTTTTTGAATTGGTATAGTAATATGTTCAAGAGATTAGTTAATTTGGTAAGTCTATATGTGCTCTAAGTTAACAAATTGCCAAGTTGCCGTGAATTTATTCGTAACAACATGAACATTGTTTTAATAATATTAAATTTAGAAATATAATTGATCTAACACAATTATGTCATATTGATTAAACTTTTTTTCAAAAATCGTGCATTGGAAACTTTACCTTTTAATTTTCTTAGTTAATTTACTTATTTAAAATCTAATTTTATTAAACCCTTTTTCAAAACAAAAGATTTTTCCTTCACCAAAGTGTTTTTAATTGCATTTCATAAATATTTTCTTACAAAGTCCTTGTGGGTACGATAACTCGACATTTACTTGTCACTTTATTACTTGTTGCGATTGTGTACACTTGCACAATTCCATTGTTCCAAGTTTTTGGCGCCGTTGCCGGGGACTGTTTTAAGAGTCATTATTTTTGCATTTTGGTTTATTTTTTATGTTCAATTTTAACTTAGTTAATTTTTCTGTGTTTGTTTCAGGTGTTTATGAGTATTGATTGAATTATCAATTTACTCCTTGTAGACCCTGAGATTGAAAGAACTTTTCAACAACGAAGAAGACAAGCAGCTCAAAGAAGGACCGAAGAGATGAACTTCAAAAACCAGGATCAAGAAGACGGAGGAAACCCTGCTCAAATTCCTATCCTTATTCTTGATGATAGGGATAGACCTCTAAGATAGTATGTCATGCCAGTGTTTCATGAGCTTAATCTGGGTATTAGGAGACCCGAAATTGAGGCACAATAATTCAAGCTAAAGTCGGTTACGTTCCAGATGCTTCAGAAAATGGGTCAATTCAGTGGAATACCTACCAAAGATCCTCACCTTCACTTAAGACTATTTATGAAGGTAAGCGATTCTTTCAAGCTAGCCGTAGTACCCGAAGATGCACTATGATTAAAGTTGTTCCCATATTCACTGAGGGATAGAGCTCAAGCCTGGTCAAACTCATTATCACCACATTCCATTACCACATAGCAAGAGTTAGCAAAAAGATTACTCATGAAGTATTTCCCGCCTAGCAAGAATGCTAAGTTGAGGAACGAGATCACTACTTTCCAACAAATGGTTGACGAGTCCTTGCATGAGGCATGAGAAAGGTACAAAGAATTATTACGGAAGTGCCTCATCATGGAATCTTGTATTGCATCCAACTTAAGACATTCTATAATGGTCTCAAGGCTCACTCGAGAATGGTAGTAGATGCTTCTGCTAATGGGGCTCTCCTTTCTAAGTCTTATCATGAGGCATATGAAATCATTGAAAGGATTGTCAGCAACAATTATCAATGGCTAATCAATCGAGTAGCGTCAAGAAGACAAGTCGTTGGAGTACATGAAGTGGACGCTCTCACTACACTTGCATCTCAAGTATCCTTGATACCCTCAATGCTTAAAAACTTTACTACTAATAGGTTTAATAATTTTGCAACTCATCCACCAACTCAATTCGAAAATGCAGCATGTGCTTATTGTGGGGAAGGACACTTGTTTGAAGAATGTCTGTCAAACCCAGAATCTGTGTATTACATTGGTAACTAGAACTAGAATCGAGGAAAGCAAGGATTGAATCCAATTTTTATTACCCATCTTGGCAAAACCACCCTAATTTCTCTTGGAGTAACTGGACCCAGTAACACTTACGCCTAACCTAGACCGACCCAGCCACTTGTATTTACCCAACAAGTTCAAAAACAACCCCAAGTTGAAACTTCTAATGGCTTAGAAAACCTGTTGAAGGCATACATAGCAAAAAATGATGCCTTAATCCAAAGCCAAGTAGCCACATTGAAAAAACTAGGAAAACCAATTAGGCCAACTTGCAACTAAACTTAGGAACCGACCACAAGATGTTTTGCCTAGTGATACGGAGAACCCAAGAAATCCAGGGAAACAGCATTGTAAAGCATTGACATTAATGAATAGAAAGACATTAGAGCCCAACACTGTCGAAGTTGAAGAGGAGCCAGCTGATGCTCAAGACTTAGTGGAAGTTCAACCAAGTGTTGAAATTCTAACTTCACCAGGACCAGAATCTGCAAAACCCGATAAGGTAACTTTTGAACCAGTCAATTCTGATAAACTAACAACTTCGTTAGATACAGAATTGTCATAGAAGATGAATTAACTAGTTCCAATAAAGAATCCTCCACCATCCTACCCTCAAAGGCTTATGAAGCAGAAGTAGGAAGTCTAGTTCAAGAAGTTTTTAGACGTACTCAAGCAACTTCATATCAGCATTCCATTGGTAGAAGCACTTGAACAAATGCCGAATTACATCAAATTTATGAAGGATATCTTGTCCAAGAAACAAAGACTAGGAGAATTTGATACGGTAACCCTGATGAAGGAATGCAGTGCATATCTTCAAGACAAACTACCCCCAAAGTTGAAGGATCTTGGATGTTTTACCATACCTTCAACATTGGAGCAACGTATTGTGTTATGACACTATGTGATTTGGGTACAAGCATTAACTTGATACCCATGTCCATATTTAGGAAGTTAGGGATAGGTGAAGTTAGACCTACTACGGTTACACTTCAATTACCATATCGATCTTTAGCACATCCAGAAGGAAAAATTGATGATGTATTAGTACGTGTAGATAAATTTATTTTTCCTACTGACTTTGTTATTCTAGACTTTAAAGCAGATAAAGAAGTGTCAATCATCCTAGGAAGGTATTTCCTAGCAACTGGAAGAACCCTTATTGATGTGCAGAAGGGCGAGCTTACTATGCGTGTTCAGGATGATCAGGTAACATTTAATGTTTTTAAGTCTATGTGATTTCTTGTTGCAGTTGATGATTGTTCTGTAGTATCGGAGTTAGAGGATTTAGCTATAGAATAGGAACTCAACTCTATTGAGGACCCATTAGGACAAGTTTTGATGTCAGAACCTCCAAGTGATGAAGAGGGAAAGGAATACTTAGCTTTGCTAAAAGCTAATCAAATGGGATTTAATCAGTAATCCCACTTTGAATCTTTGGAGTTAAAAAGTAGAGATCATGTGCAACCAAAAGTGTCAATTAATGAGTCATCTAAACTAGAACTGAAGGTACTTCCCTCACATTTAAAATATGTTTATTTAGGTAACGTTTCTACTTTACCTGTGATTGTTTCAGCGGAGTTGACTGAAGAGTAACAAGAGAAACTCATCCTAGTATTGAAGTAATTCAAGAAGGCTATCGGATGGACTATAGTCGATATTCGTGGCATTACTCAATCTATATACATGCACAAGATCATCTTGGAATATGGTGAGAAAGGGACGATTGATGGGCAATGAAGATTAAACCCCATCAGGAAGGACATGGTAAAAAAAGAGATCATAAAAAGGTTAGATACGGGTATAATTTACCCCATCTCATACATTTCATGGGTAAGTCTAGTCCAATGCCTACCAAAGAAAGGAGGTATTACAGTTGTTAAGAATGAGAATAACAAGTTAATACCAACCAGAACGGTTAGGGATGGAGAATTTGCATAGGTTACCATAAGTTGAACAAGGAGACTAGGAAAGATCATTTTCCTTTGTCGTCCTTGGACCAGATTTTGGATAGACTCATAGGGCGAGACTATTATTGTTTTCTCAATGCATACTCAGGGTATAATCAGATTACAGTAGCACCAGATGATCAACACAAAACAACATTCACATGCCTGTACGGTACATTTGCATTTAGACGCATGTCATTTGGTTTCTGTAATGCACCTGCTACATTTCAAAGATGTATGATGTCTATTTTTACTAACATGGTTGAAAAGTATTTGGAAGCATTTCTGGATAATTTTTCAGTATTCAGAGATACATAGGATGATTACCTAGCCAATCTAGCTAAGGTATAAGGCGATGCAAAAAAACAAACCTCGTACTCAACTTGAAAAAGTGTAATTTCATGGTACGAGAAGGTATTATTCTAGGGCATCGGATAACGAGACATGGGATTGAAGTTGATAAAACAAAGGTAGATATTATTGAGAAACTCCCACATCCAACATCTATAAAGGGTGTTAGGAGATTTTTGGGTCACGCCGATTTCTATCGGAGATTTATCAAGGAATTCTCCAAAATTGCTAAACCTTTATGCAAATTATTGGAGAAGGACACGAAGTTCAAATTTGATAAAGAGTGTTTAAGAGTTTTCAATGATCTGAAAAGTCAGTTAGTTTCAACACCAATCATCATCACACCGGATTGGGCTTTGCCATTTGAGTTGATGTGTGATGCAAGTGACTTCACGGTAGAAGTTGTGATGGGCCAGCGAAGGAACAAAGTTTTTCATTCCACCTACTATGCAAGTCAAACTCTGATGGAAGCTCAATTGAATTATACGGTAATAAAGAAAGAGTTACTTGCTATTGTGTTTGCTTTTGACAAGTTTCGATCTTATCTTGTAGGTACCAAAGTGGCGGTCTATACAGATCATTTGGAAATTAAGTATTTACTTGCCAAGAAAGACGCTAAGCTGAGATTGATTCGATGGGTACTTCTACTCCAAGAGTTTGATTTAGAAATTCAAGATCAAAAGGGAGTAGAAAATGAAGTAGTAGACCACTTGTCCAGATTTGAGTCGCAAGAAGGGACTTATTCACTTATACCCATTCAGGAGACATTCCCAAATAAACACATACTTAAGGTAAATCATATCCATAATACCCCTTGGTTTGTTGATTTTTCTAACTATCTAGCTTGTAGTTTGACTCCTCTTGATAAGTCATATCAACAAAAGAAAAAGTTTGTTCACAATGTGAAGTACTATTTCTGGAAAGAATATACTTGTTTAGAAAGTGTGTAGATCAAATGACCAGGAGATGTGTCGTAGAAGATGAAGTAAATGAGCTATACTTTGGCCAACGCTATTCAAAAATGTGTATGCTTACCTAAAGAGTTGTGATCGATGCTAAAGGGTTGAAAACGTCACCAACAGAAATGAGGTGCCTCGAACAAACATCATTGAGGTAGAATTATTCGATGTTTAGGGTATTAACTTCTTTCATCCTTTCCCTCCGTCTTTTGGTCACAAGTACATATTGGTAGCAGTAGACTACATGTCTAAGTGGGTTGAGGCCAAGGCATATCGGACGAACGATACCAAGGTTGTGATGAAGTTTTTGCAAAAACATGTGTTCACAAGTTTTGGAACTCCTAGAGCTATCATAAGTGATTATGGGTCCCATTTTGTGAACAAATGGTTGAAATGGTTACTCGACAAACATGGAGTGAAGTTCAAAGTTGCCACAGCTTACCATCCGCAGACAAATGGGCAAGCTGAATTGTAAAACAAAGAGATAAAAGGCATACTCAAGAAGGTAGTTTGTCCAAACTGACGAGATTGGTCCAAAAGACTGGACGATGCTTTATGGGCCTACAGGACAGCATACAAGAAACCTTTGGGGATGTCACCCTATAGGTTGGTTTTCGGGAAAGCCTGTCATTTGCTCTTGGAGTTAGAACATAAAGCTACTAGGCTCTCCAACAACTTAACTTGGATCTCAAGCTTGCTAAAGAGAAATGGATTCTTCAACTCAACGAGTTAGAAGAGTTTCGGATGTTCTCATATGAGAATGCCAAACTATTCAAGGAAAGACTTAAAAGATGGCATGATAAGAACATTCGAGTTCGAGAATTTGATACAAGTCAGCAAGTCTTGTTATTCAACTCCAAATTAAGGTTCTTTCTAGGTAAGTTAAAATCATGTTGGTTCAACCCATTTACAATTCACCAAGTTTTCCCATATGGAGTCGTCGAACTTCAAAGTAAGGGAGGTAATTTTCGAGTTAATGCTCAGTGCTTAAAACATTACTGGGGGAATAAAATTGAACGAGATAAAGTCTCCTTCATTTTATTAAATACTTATTTTTTCTCGTTTTCTTTTAAATAAATGATTTAGGGTGTATTTTCGGGATTAGTATGTTAAAATAAATTATGTCTAGGAGATTGAAACTTAAGCGAGACCGCTTGTGACCTCTTTAATTTTTCCTGGGAATTAATTTTAACATAATCTTTCAAGAAATTATTTCCTAAATCAAAAAAAATTTAGTTTTTCAAATAAAAGGGTCAATTTTGATCCAAATTTCAATTGCAACTCAATTTTCTAATTTTCTTTAAGTTTAGGTACTTAATTGAATTATTTGAAATTTTGGTGGTCCTTTTGTAAATATTAAAATTATCTGTATCTTTTGTAAATATTTTTAAAGGCAGCTAAAATAAAGGTTTTACTTTAAATTTTAATAAATAAGGTGATAATAATTAATATATAATTATATTTATTATAATGTATATTAATTATTATCAACTTTATATAGAATTAGGATTAGTTTAAACTTTATCATATTTTAGTAAAATTTATCTTAAAAAATAAAGTAATAGCAAATAATATTTTAATATATATCATATTAATTATTAATTGTTATTAACTTTATGTAGAATTAGGACTAAGAATATTTTACTATTAAATTGTTCTAAGAATTCTAATTGAATTCCTTCTTCCCTTCACTATAATTTTTTCCAACATTCTCCATCATTTACCATCCATCAAACCAACCTCCATTCACCCGTTCCACTATCAACCCTAGCATCCAAAACCCACCAATTATCACAGCTCCTAGCCAACAACAGCAGCACTGCCCAGCAGCTTCCATTCGACCAACAACTGCACGCACACTTGGCGCACCAACCCAGCAACTCCTACTCGAGCTCCCGCACGCTGTTGCTGCCACTCACGCCAAGCCTAGCTCGACGAACCTGCTCGCACACTAGCCTTGCTGCCTTTGCACGCATCATACCAGCTCGCAGACCAAATTTCTCTCATCGCCTCTCAGACGCATCATCCTCGCTCGTGCCTTGCTTCAAAGACTACCCCACATTGCTATGGTTCTTTGCTTCAAGCCTGTGTGCACCTTTGCACAACCCACACACCCTTGTTACCTTTGCACCACACTTCCATCTTATTTAGCCACCAACCGATCACCCTCAACCAACCCTCAAATAAAATCTTTTTCTTCTAATTTTATTTATTGAGTACTTACTTTTTATACAAAGGTGGTAAGAAAATTTTTCTCCTAAATTTCAATTTTATTTGATTATTTTTTTCAATTTATTGAATTATTAATATTTTAAGCAAATTGAATTTTTGAAACAATTTGTTCCCATCTTATGTTCAGGTTAGTCATGCCTCGCAAAAGAACTCGTGCCTCTATCCAAGTTGAAGAATCACGAAACAAATTCCACTATGAAGAAGCCAAGGCGAGATACAATAGCATATTCAAAAATTAGCAAATACTCCTTGAAAAAGGCTTCACACTGAAAGACAACAACTATTTTAATTTCATGGCGCGTATTCGACAAATTGTTGAAGCTCTCAATTGGGAGTTCTTTTGTGAGAAAAGACCTAGTGCAGATGAACAATTAGTTCGTGAATTTTATACAAATTTGACCTCAAGCGAATTAAGGGAAGTTTCTGTCTGAGGAATCAAGGTACTAATAAGCTCAAACGCTATTAATGAATTCTTTAAATTACCTGATTTTGAAGACGACGTATATTCTTCCTTGATGAGAAATATTTAGGCTAAAAATCTGCAAGAAATTCTCGACAAACTTACAATTCTGGGTTCTAAGTGGACTGTTTCAAAGCATGAAACTCACACTTGTGGCAGAGAATCTTTGACACCACTAGCGAAGGTATGGTTCTATTTCATTCGATTCAGTCTTATGCTTATTTCACATAGAACCACAATTTCATTAGAGCGAATGGTCTTGTTATACTCGGTTTTAACCACAAAGACCATTAATGTGGAAAAAATCATTCTAAGAGAAATGCGAAATTGTGCCACTAGACGTTCTAGCCCAGCTTACTTCCCATTTACGATAACAATTTTTTGCTTGAAAGCTAAAATTCTTGCAAACGTAAAGAAGAAAAGTTATAGCCAAGGCACAATCAAAGATTGGGACCTCTACCGAATAGCCAAAGATCCTGTTCTGCAGTAACAATTTAAAAAGAGTGAGGATGCTTAAGAAGAAGAAGATCCCACAGAGATCGAACCAATGCAGTTAGTTGAAATCCCTGATAAGGCAGAACTAATGAAACCAATAATCGAACCTGACATGGCAACCTCAACATTTAGAACTCAACCTCCTCGCCTTGATCTTCGAGATGAGCTGACAAAGTTGATGGACATAATGCAACATATGTTGTGGCAGAAACAAGCTTACTGGAGATATTAAAAAATATGGGATGACTAAATGAGAAGCGCTATTACGAAAATATTCAATAACCTATTTATTTTTGTGCCTGAGTTTCGAGATTTTATATTTGAACTATGGAGTCCAATATCGAAGAGGGAACAAAGCGATTCATGCAAAAAACAAAGATGATGGAGCAAAAGATAAGTCAAATTCTGAGGGATCTGCAAATAAATAAAAAAATGAGGGATCTTTACTTTATGTTATTTTCTTTCCTAGGTTATGTTAGGATTATGTTCTATTAGGATTTTTATTTTTCACATAATAAAACAAGAGGTACAAATCATAAATAAAAATAAACAATTTTTAAAATAAGAAGTGTGGCAATAGATATGTACATGTTTAGGATTGGATCTAGAGAGAGCTTGGTACTTAAGCAGTCAAATTGACTCACCTACTCTTTTCTAGAATCCTACCTGGTGTATAGTATCTATTCACTTCTAACAATAAGGACATTGTTCATCTTAAGTATGGGGACCGAAAAATTGAATTTATCTTCTCTCGAATAAATTTTCCTTTTAATTATGATTAGATTATATTTTATTCAAAACTTTGAAATTTTCTTAAGTATGCTAAACTTAAGTATGAATAAAGTTCTATTATTTCAATAATTGTTATGTTAGCTAAATTATGACATAAATGTACTCTTAATAAAGTATGTAAATCATACCATAAAATTTTTAGTTTTTTAGAAAAGCCAAGCATGCATGAAAGTTTAAGTCTCTAGAATTGACTTAGTAATTTCTTGAGGCAAAATCCTAGGAAATATGGAATGTTGAAAATGATTTATGCAAACTCTTGTTTAGACTATTTGAGCCTTTCAAGCCAACCTTGATGAATTTTTATCCCTTGAAACCCAACTTTGAGACTATATAGCCTAATTTTATTTGAACCTTTGCAAGTTTTAGCCATCACATTTCTCTTAATTATCTTTAAATTGTCCCAAACACTAGACTCAGTACTATTCAGAAATTTCTTTGAAAATAAGTTTGGGGGAGTTGAAAAGAAGTATCAAATGCTCAAAAAAAATTGTAGTACATATAGCAAACTGCTCGTAAAAGAAAAAGAAAAAGGATATGTACTCGAAAGAAATAGATGTACAAAGAGCATGTAAAAGCAAAATGAGTTGGTGTATTGAAAGTATTTATTCCGAAGCTCCGATACAAGTTGAGTCTAGGGTATTTTCCCTAAATTTATCTGTAACGCCCCAAACCCGGCCTAGACGTTATGGCCGAATCTGACGATATCACATTAAAGTGTTTTTCGAAAACATAGTTTCAATGAAAAACCCGTTCTATATTAGTTCTCGTTTATTGAAAACTCAAGTTGTTTTTTAGCAGTTTGTTGATCATATTAGTTTGTTACTATATTTAAAACATTGTTTGATGCGGAAGCTTTTACAGTATTTTACGAAAACATGATGTCTTGAAAAGCATACATGTTTTGAAAATCCGCGTCCTACTACTATCAGTAATATTTAAATAATTAAAATCCCAAATTAAAAATTAACAATTTAAAAAGGCCTTATTACAATTAAATACCCAAAAATTATTATCAGTAAAGATCCAGTATAGCAGCAGGTGCGGTTGTGTGGCCACCTCCGAGTCTCTCGTAGCACTAGTCCCTAAGACTGGGGATTACTTGTAAAATAAACAGAGGGGTGAGTTTACGAAAACTCAGTGTGTAACCCCATATAAGCCAAATGGCCAAACAGGCCCTAGGCAAGTACAATCTGAGCCTAAGCCCAATTCAATAACAGTTCAGTTCAGTTGGGCCTTAGCCCATTACAATATCAGAACTAGTGTGGTCTTAGCCCATTACAGTGACAGTAACAATTCAAACATGCAATCAGCAATCCTACCCAACCAGCCTCTACACTCCAATCCATCCAGCCCAACACTCCATGTGGAGATAATATCACCCACCCATCCTTACACTCCAAAATTAGCACCGGTTGCAGCACTAAACAGTATATGCTACAAAGCTGCCAGTACAGTACACTTCCTCCAATAACAATCCCATTCTCATGCAACATATCATACATGTATGCAACACATATATGTATATATCGTGGCATGCTTATATATAGTCATACATAACATAGAGCATACGGTCATTTTATAACATAGGGGCATAACAGTCATTTTACCACGTAGGAGGCATAACACTCATTTTATAACAGAGGTCTACTTACCAACCCATCAGTAGGTCTACAGTCGTCTCGGGCAACCCCTACAACCTTAATAACCAAACAGTAAAAATAGGCCCAAGGCCCATAATACGTGCCCATGTGAGCCCATACACTCGTGTGGCACACATAGCCCAGATTTGGTCTCGATCATAAAATTACACAGTTTGGCCCAATTTTCTCCATACACTCATGTCGGTTACCCGTGTGGGGTCTACAAGCCCGTTGGGCCCACACAGCCCATTTTGGCCCATCATGGCCCAAAACGGCCTAAGACCACGAAATTGCTCATGGTGGCCTCAACAGTCTGTCACCCATGTTTTATGCGTTTGGATTACCACACAAGCGAGCGCATGCTCGTGTAGCATCAATTTTCATATTTTTCGTCTTTTGTCGGTTTACGATTTGGGTAGCGTTTACACAACTTGTTTCTATTCGCTGAGAAGGAAAACTCCCGAGCCTTTGTGTCCTACGATTGGCCATACAACCATAAATTAATCATTTGCACACCCACTCATTCAAAAAAAATATGGGTTGACCGCTCGATAATTAGCAACCACGTTACCTTCAAGAGAGTAAAGAGGGAGGTTTTGCCCACTTATCACCAACTAATGATCTTCACACCTCGGGTCAGTTCCTAAGAATCAACCATAAACAGGTAGCATTGAACCAACAAGCACAGAAAAACTAACTCCATACTGTTTACTCTTACCAACAATCGCGATAAGAACCAACTACAAAGAGCAAGAACATAACCAAAAATAAAATATGCTCACCAGAGAGCAAAGGTAGGAACACAGCCGGCTCCAAGAGGAAGAAAAGTATCAGTAAGACAAGGAGAAAGTGGAGGGTGAAAGGAGGAAAAAGACTCGACCAAGGAAAGAATAAGGTGACGATCGTTCATTCACTGCCCAACAAAAAGATGAAAGACAAACAAAAGGTCAGCAAAGAAGGATGAATAAATGTTCAAAACTTACCAAGAATCAAAGGAATCCTAGCAACAACAAAGGAGAAAATAAGAGGATGCACAATCAGTAGAGAAAAGAGAGGAAGAACAGCTACAAAAATCGGTTCAAAGAACTCAGAGTGGCCGATAGGGAGTTGAGAGAAAACAAAACGAAAATTGATTTTGCAAAAAGGAAAAAGAAGAAAGAGAGCACAAAGGAGAAATTCGACCAAGAGGGGAAAGGATTGCTGTCAACAACATGGGAAGATTTTGGGGAGAGGGTGCCGAAATTTTTAAAAAAGAAACCTCATTCAGCATACCTCTCACCACATCCCTTAATCCTCTCCTACAAATTCTCTAACCACCCCCTATCCAAACCCCCTTAACAACCGAATTCCCCCTTACTAGCCTCCTAAAAATCGGCAACACATCCCCACACTCCTCAAACACCTTACTTTTGTCCCCAAATCAAGATAACTTCCCACATCCCATACTTTCTTCCTAAAATCACTCCAACCTTTCCACTACTCAGAATTTTAGTTGAACTCAACATCTCACACGACACAAGTAGCAAAATAAATCCCTTGTTTGCGCAAGGATTCGAACTTAGGACCTCAAACATAACCAACACTCCACTTAACCACCAGACTAGCGGGCCCATTCTGACATATTTTATCAGCATTTATTTTTAAGTCTACAGACTAGGGATAGGGGTTTATTCAATTAAAAACAAAAATTTTGCCCAAGCCAAAGCTTGAACCTAAGACTTCTCAAACACACCCAAGGCACTTAACCACTAAAGCAAACAGTCAGTTGTGTAACAAACATACAAAAATAATTACTTGGATTTTTGGGGCGTTACATTATCTATCTTTTACCTACCCTTAGCCTAGCCACGTTACAACCTATTTAAAAGACCTATTGATTCAAGTTTCTATGCTACCTATATTACTAAAAGAAATTGCTATATTCAACATATGAATGCATAAATTAAACTTAATGATTGTAGCTTAATCTTAAATAAGGGAATAAAATAAAATTGGTAGGAATTTAACATGTCTTTATTGAGAAAGCATTTAGTCTATTTTTGCTATCATAATAATAATTGAGATTAATTTTAACAATATGTATACTTAAGTAGCATAAATCTCAAAACTTTTGTTCTCGAGCATAAGTATACTAAATTCATAATTTTGGGAAGAATGTTTTCTAAAGGAATTTTTCAAAGGTGTTTCCAAGAAATTCTTTTTCAATTTGTGCATTACTCGGGACGAGCAATGAATTAAGTTTGGGGATGTGAAACACGAAAATATATAGACTTTTTCATACCATTTTTAACTCAAATTCATGTAGTTTCGCAGTAATTCTTGTCGAAAAATATAATATAATTATTAAATAATTAAATTGTACTTAAATTATTAACATATTTAATTTTATAATAAACTTTCATAAATTTTGATTTCTTTTCAACAGATTTGCACAAAGGATAAAAATTGGCTCGGCAGACACTACTAGAAGCACAAAATTGTGAAGTGATTTTTGAAGTATCGAGACGAATTAATTTTTCAGCCTAAGACAGTCCAAATTAATAATATTAATACATAATATAATTAATTTTAATTTTTAGCTAATTTATTTTGGGTTAAATAATTATTATTAATTGTATTATGAAACGAGGCCCTATTGTGCTAATAGAAGATACTGATCCGACCGAGCAATCGGACAGCCCACAACCGTCAAACATGCTGACCCAATCAGCTCAAAATAGTTGATTTTTTAACTTGCAAATCAGCCCTTGAAGTCTCCTTGAAATTGCATTCAAACCCCTCCACTTTCTGTGCTTTTAAAGATTCACCCCAAGCTAAATTTAGCAAGTTTGAAACATTCAAACTTGCCACGTGTGTGGCTGGCCAAGGGGGTATATGGCTGCTAATTTTTTACTATTTTTAGTATTCAATCCCACCTATAAATACCCCCTTCACCTATTCATTTCAACACACCTTTCATTCCACACATCTCTCTCCCCTTCACTCACTTTATCTCTTCCACACATTTCTCTCCCTTTCACTCCCTAAAAGAAGGAGATTGTAAAAAGAAAAGAGCCCTCTATAAAATACTCCCAGTTTGAGAGTAAAAGATACAACTTCAAATACCCAATATAAAGATCAAAAATTTGTTTCTCCAAATTTTAGCTTTCTAAACTTAAGTTTTCGAACTATTTCTTTCAAATTAAGTTAAAAATATTCAAATTAAGTTGAAAATGATGATATCTCATTTTCTTCTTCAAGGCAAATTTTATACCAAGATTTAATTGGTTTTGAGGAAATTTGGGTTTTGGATGGTTCTCTTATTTTTCTTTTTCCTTTGTCTCGGAGTTTGGGTGGCATTTTTGAAGAAACTCTCTAATGAGAAAATCAGGCAAATAATTAGTTTCTCCTTTAATGTATTCAATATCAAAATCAAATATGCTCAAAATTATCTTCCATCTTGCAAAAATTTGTTTTAAGGTAATATTTTGAACATCTTTTTATAAAACTTCTTTTTCTGATTTGCAATCAATTCGTAAACGAATTTTTTGATTTAGTAAATCACTTTAGAATTTCGTAATGCATAAAACAATTGATAAATTTTCTTTTTTAATAGTACTATAATTTTTCTGAGTTGGATTCCAATGTCTAGAGGTAAATTGGACTATTTGCTCTTTTCCTCCCTTAACTTGTTCTAGGATCCCACTGTACCCTATTTCAGAAGCATTTGTCTATACTATCTTGGGGGCATTCGGATCAGCTAAATATAAATAAAGAAATTTAGTATTTTGTTTTTTAATCTGGGTGATAATATTGGTGTGGTCATTTGTCTAATGTTGTGGATTCTTTTTGAGCCTATCATATAAAGGCTTACATAATTTGCTAATACCTAAATAAAAGTCTATGACATAGTTGAGACTTCCTAAGAATCTTTGCAATTGGATTTTATCAAGGATTTGATTTGGGAATTTGCTGGCGATTTCTATGGACCTTTCTATTGGGTAATGGTTCCTTGTGTAATGTAATGACCAATAAACCTTACTTTGGTTTGGAACAAACTTATCTTGGATTTAAAAACTACTAAACCATCCTTTTTTATGGCTTTTACAAAGATGGATAAATGTTTGAAGTGTTTTTCTAAATTTTTAGAAAACACTAATACATCATCAATATATACTATTGTGAATTGAGAATATTGATAAAAAAATATCATTCATTATTCTTTAAAATTCGGATGGAGCACTTTTTAATCCAAAATGCATGAAATTCCATTCATATTGTCCAAATGGTACAATAAATGTCGTTTTATATCTTTCTTCTTCTTTTATTTAGATCTGCCAAAATCCTGCTTTCATGTCAAGTTTTGAGAGAATATTTGCATTCAAAGTTTTTGTAATAAATCTTTTTAATTTGGTATTGGGTACCTAATCCATTTTAAGGCTTGATTGAGAGGTTTGTAATTAATTCCTAATCTTGGCGTTCCTCTTTCGAGTTCTACATTTTTCATTACATAAAATGTTGAACAACTCTAAGGAGAAATGTTTTTCCTAATTAAATTTTTTTATTAAGATGATCTTGTATTTCTTTTTACAAAATTCTTCCATTTCTTTGTTCATTTGTATTGGTCTTGCTTTTGTTGGTATTTATCTTTCATCAAAATTATTTTCATATGGTAATGTTACTTCATGTTTTTCCTATTTCAAAAGAATTAGAAATGTTAGAATAAATTATTGATTCTATTTCTTCTTTGATTTGATTTATCTTTTTTGGACTTCTCTTTTTCTAATTGTTCAAGAAATTTTTAAAACATATTTCTTCTTTCAAGAAAGAGATTTTTCTGTTTATGATTAATTAAATTATTGATTTGTCCATTATTGACGGATAAAGATTTTAATAAGTTGAGATTTCTTATTTTGGGTTTTTCTACAAAAGGAAATTCTACTTTAGTGTTTAAAATTTGGTAGAGATTGAATTATTTGTTACTTTATATGGTTTGAGTAAGGATATGAATGGGGTTCCTAATATGACATCTTAGGTAATATTTTTACCATTAGAAAACATGTTTAATATTTTATACCTTTGTTATAGATTTCGCATTGGGAATTTTATAAGTAATTTTACTTTTTTCGTTTGCATCTTCAAAAGATTCGATGTTTTGTCATAATATTTTGTTGGAATTATCCTTCTATAATACAGCTTTTGAGTCGCTCATGTATCAAAAAGGATTATTGTTTGAATTGAAATTCATTATTTATAATAATATTTATTTTTGTTAAATATCTTTAGATAGATACTTCAGTGAGAACCATCATATATTCCTGTGTATTTTCTTCATGCTCGGGTTCAGTTTCTGACGAACTATTTTCTAGGATTTCATGTTTTAATGTTTTCATTTGTTTTTTCATTTATTGTTGTTCCATTTTAAGTTGAGAAAGTTCCAATTTAATTTGTTTTATTTCTAATTGTAATTCAAAATTTTAATTTTCTTGGGTTTTATTTTCTCATATTTATTAAATATTATATCTTGTATATTGTACATTTGTGATTGACTAGAGAAAATTTCTTTTTTTTTCTCGATTTATCTTTTGATGAGGATTTTAATTTCAAAAGATATTCTCTTTAAGTTATGGGTCTTGAATTTTATCTATAACTTTAAACATAAACTCTTGGTCTTTGGTTAACATATTAATTGAAGGTTCATTTTCATCAAAGGATTGAGATATTGTATGTAATTCGTCTATTTGTAATTCATCCGATTCAAGAGATGTATCATTTTCGAGAGGAAGTTGTTTCTAAAAGAATTTCATTAATTTTTCGTTCTATTTCTCCATCTAGATTTAAATTATTGATATTTCTTTTAATCTTGCAATATTTTGAAATGTGCCCTAGTTTTCCACATCCGTAACATTTTATTATTTTGTCTATTTTATTTTCTATTTTCTTTTTCTCATTGTCTCTTTTCTTTTCTATATTTTTTATACTTGGGTTTTTATAATATTTTGAAATATTTTTCTCCTATTTTTTGGTTTTATAGGGCAACATGTTTTTGAAGAAAAGGTTCATTTCTAATGTCAAATTGGTGGCAAAATTATCCTAATTTCTTTCTACATTGATATCTTTCTTTTTAAGTTGTTTTGTAATTTTAAATCTTGACAAACTTTTAATCCTTCCTTTTGGGTGAAACTAATTAGTTTACCATATGTAAGTTTTCATATGGAATAATACCTCTGTAATTTTCTCTTATTTAATTTCTAACTTTTCTCCTAATAATGTAGGAAGTCCTGCTAGAAACTTTTCTTTCCAAAATGGTTGTTGGTTATCGATCTTTGCATGACTCTAGTGATAAAGACATTTTATACCATTTAAAATCAGTTAATTTTTTGCATTTTAAATTTGATAATAATTCTGAATTTCTATCTTTAATATGAGAAGGATCTCCTATAAAATGTTTAGAGACTAAGAAAATCAAAGTTGCTACTGCATCTTAGATTTCTCTTCCTTATTCATCCAAAATAATTCTTCATTGATCATCTTTTTTTATTACTTTCAAGATTTCTTCTTGTTGGGTCTTCGTGAGTGCATAGTCCCACCATCCTTTTGATTGACCAGTAAATCCAGCAACTAAAAGATTAGCTATAGCATGATCATTAATTAATTCATTTTGGTTTTGAGTTTTATAAACATTTGAAACCATTGTCATTTGTTGTAGTAAACTGAGAATATTATATTCAGAAATTTTGTCTATATTCCATTTCATAAATTGTATTAGCATTGTATTTATTTTGGAAAACAGGTTTTTATTCTATATTAAGATCAGGTGCAGTGATTTTTGGATAATATAATCTTTTTGGTTCTTTCCAAGCCATTTTGTTAATTTGTTGTTCATCTGACTAGTCAGATGGGGAAGATCGGTGTAATGTATTTATTGAATGTTGGGCTTGCATTAGGGTATTAGGTGCAACTAATTCAAACTTGTAACTTTCCAAAGCATCAAGTCTATTTTGGATTTATGTTAAGAAGTCATTTTGGGACTTTACAAAGGTTTTGGAATTTCATAAGGTGTAAATATTGGTTCTTTAGAACTTTTTTCTGTTACCTCTTTTAGTAGTTCTTTCTTAATTTGTTGACTTTTTACCAAATTCTCAATATAATCTAATTGTTTTCCTAGTGTATGAAGACTGATATTTGTATAGTTGTTTTGTTCTACTATCATTTTAATGTTTTTTGATGAATTTTGTTTTCCTACATCAGGAGCTTTCATTCTTAAAGGATTTGCTTTTATTCCAGTATTTTTTGTGAAGATATTGAACCTCTATTAAAAAAGGATGTTGGGATTCAACTTCTCCTTTATTGGTCTCGCCATCTAATATTATGTTTTATTGTATTAATAGATTTTGAATAATATTCTTCAAACCATTCAAAGAATTTTTTATGAATTTTATGGATATTCATGAATTCATAATATTCCCGAAGAATGTTTTCTTTTTTATCATTATAATTTTTAAAGTAATCATCTCTTTTTTGTTTATTTTTATTGGAATAGAAGTGTTTTCTACACATTTCTTATTGATCTCAAAAGATTTTTCCTGAACAAATATTTCTGAATTTTCTCTTTGTCTTGCATTATTAGTCATTAATGAGTATGTCGGTGACATATTAGGTGAATTTTGGGGACTCTCTTCCTGTTTGGCATAGATAGGTTGAGCTATATTTGAGGAATTATTTATTCCTTATAAATTAGTTCTAAATGTTGTTGAGGTAGAAGAGATTGGGGCTCTAACTATCCTAAAATCTGTCGTTTGTGTCTGGATTTGATTTTTCTTCTAAATTTAACCTCCTAAAAGCTGTGTTGGTACTTCCTATTTCAAAGGAATGGCTTGGAGGCATTCTCTGTGGCCTGTTGAACATCAATTCAATTGTGTCATTTTGGTGTTGGGAAATGTTACTTAGTGAAGTGTTTCTAATTGGAGTTGATGTCACAGGTCTGTAGCACCTTCAAGTTTCCACCTATCAGGAAGGTTGATTTCATGTCATTGTATTGTTATTGAGATTGTAGTATGAGATCTTGAGCTATCTATTTCTATTAAGAGAGTTTCTCCTTTTGGGTTTTGAAGTAAAACATTGATATTAACTATAGAATACATAACTTTGAAGTGGAGCCAATAGACTAAAGCTAGTACTTCAGATCTATAAAGCATTTTGTAATTATGAGTATGAATTTGAAGGGTCAAAGATTGTAAAATATTTTTATCAGTTAAAGAAACCATAAATTTTGGGTAACAATTAAAATATATTGGGCGAAGACATAGGCTTGTTTATATAGCTCCTAATAATTAGTTATTAAACATAATGTGCCTTTGGTCTCTTAAAGACAATTAAAATTGAGATATTTTAGTGGCTTCAACATTAAGAAGTTTGACACCAACTTGGACTAATCCAAAATGGACATATTTATATTTTTGTTCTTTGAGTTTATTAATGATGACTTTATCTAATAATTGGATTGTTTCATATTCTTTTTTAATAGGTAAACTCCTTTCTTTTGTTTTTATAACGTAACTATAAAAAAATTTAAATTTCTAAAAGTTATTTTCTTATAAACTTGGTTTGTTGGAACTCTTGGGAGAGTCCAATTATCAAATCTTTGGGGAATATTTACATAATGTTCTTCTTATTCATTATCGGTATTATTTGAGGTTTGGTTAGATTCTTAGGATCGATTGGAAGCAAAACTTACGGAAAAATTGGTTCTTCAAAAGAAGTGAAACATTCTTTATTTTCTTATTTCCTATAAGGGGGCTTCTACTATCAGTATTTCTAAATTACTATAGTTGTCTACAATGATACTGTCATTGACACGCCTAACCCATAACTAACTGAACTATGTATCAATACTCAATAAAAATAATAATACATTAATAAAGACAATTAAACTAAAACTTAAAAATATTAAAACCAAATTAAATATTTTCAAAACTTAGAAATAGCTGCCGTGATGGACTCTCGTATATATGAAAAAATTTTAAAACACAGATAAACCCGTAAGAAAACGCCGAGCGGTAAGTAGAATATAAAATATAGATTAATATCTGAAAATTTTAAAACCCTAAAAGTAGCACGTGAAGCTATACATGACACGTGCCAACAACATATGATATTCTACCATTTCACGTCCTTTTTAGCCACTCTTGTCTGTCACTCGCTTGGTATTTTCGCCGTTCATTTCCATCTCTCTCTCTGTTGCCGACGCGCCAAAGCCCTAGAAATCCCCCCGTCCGTACACTCCCTTTTCTCTGATCAAATCCTTCAATCCAATTTCAAGGTAATTCTTTCCTCTTTTTTTTTTTTTAAAAGAAAATTGTTATTCCTTTCAACAACTCCTTTTATTTTTTCCCCTTTACAAATGCTTAATATTCTTAAAATCCAGTCCAGTTGCAGACTAGCGGAGTCTTCTTTTCCTGACTTATACATACACACACACCCACGCATACATACACACATATGCATGTTAGTATCTGGGTCTGTTTGGTTGCCGAGAAACTCAAACCCGTAATGAAAATTCAGTTAGAAAAAGTTCATTCCTTTTTATTTTATTTTGATTCAAGAGACGTGAATTCTTAGAAAACCTCAATTGAGCTGAATCCAATACGTTTAGTTTAATTTTTTTAAAAAAAAATTGGGAATCACCGAGGAAGAAACCGATGTTATTATTAATTATTATTCCTTTCATATACTTTTCTCAGGGAAATCCGTTTAGTTTTAAATTATTTGCGAGAAAATGAGGTACTTCTTTTTCTCTTAAATGAAAACATTTCTTTTGGTGATTAATTTTATCACCAGGAATCTAGCCTCAACTGTTTCATAGATCTTGACTCAAATTGTTGTTCTTGATATTCTTTTTTTAGTGATTGCTTCAGTTATGATTTGTTACATATATATACTTTTTGTAGGATTTGTGGATAAATATTGGAACTCATATAGTTATCTTTTCATAATTTAAGTCCATTTTAAATTTTTTTGCTATATTATATAAATAAATATATTTTTCATGTTTAGTTGGTATTGAAAAATTACTTAGCTTGAGGAGTTTAAGTAGATCAAATATGGTATTAAAGACGGTGATCATCTTTCATCATGTGGGGCCTTCTTACCATGTCAATAATGAAACTTTTACTACTATTATGTTATGTGATTTCAATGTTCTGTTTGATTCATCAGCTTGGCTTCTAACCCCATTATTGATGCTGTATTGGCTGCTTATAAAGGAGAGAAAAAGAAAGGATCTAATTGTTTTTTTCATATTTTGCATTCCTTGAAATGTCCTAAAAAGAAGAACAATTCATGTCTATAGCCAGCTTTAAATTTGTTCTTCGGTTCTCCTGCATTTAAATATATTATTTCAATGAAAACCTATCACCTTCCTGCACAAACTAACTTGTGTTTAGCTCTCCTCCTGATACTTTGGGTTGATCCTACCTCTGACAGGACTACTGTTTGCTTTGGCTGGCTGATGAAGTTTGTTCTCACTTTGTTCCTGGAGTAATAAGATTATATTTCCATCCTGGTTAGCATATTTATTCACTTTATTAAATACTAACAGTATGTTTTAGACATTAGAGGTCTAACGCTTTTTATAAATGGGCTGAAGTTAGCTTGATTAGAAGCTAATTTTGTTTTTCCAAAGTTTTAGTCTTTGCTTATCTTAAGTCTAGTTGCAGTTTATTTATCAAGCCTCAACTTTCTTATTTCTTTTCTGTAACAGGATGGTGGAGCACCATGATGCTGTTCTAAACTTGTCAGGTCGCACGGGTTTACCTTTTTCTGCTTCAACTGATTGGCTAAAGGGTTAAAAACACTTTTAAGCTAATGGACCGTTGCGACACTTCAGGATTTGTTAGTGGGGGTGGGATTTGCTCACTCAACGACTTCTAACCTTAGTTTTGTGGCTAATTGTCTTCACCCGGAAGTCAGGTTGACTGCATATTGCAATTGGGATTTGGTCTGCATATAGTTATTTGGCTTTTGCTATTTGCTAGATGGACACCAGGTTCTCACACTTGGGTTTTGCTGCTAATTATTCTGCCAATGCCTTCAAGATTTTGGGTAGTTCAATACAAGTTGGAGGAAATGGGGCTGCATACAGCACAGATACTGATCTTCGTCTTGATTCCCCTGGTTCTTCAATCCCTTGCAGGTCCACTGCAAAAGGAATCAAGAGGAAGTGGAGTTTGATGGATGGCTCTATCGGGGAGCAAGTTGGGTCGTTGTTGTCTCTTGGGCTAGGTGTCTCCACAAGTTCCTCAGACAGCAAGGGGAGTTCAACAACTGCTTGCACTACCACATCTTCAGCAAAAGAAGCAGATGCAGAGTCCTCAATGGATATTGAATTGGACTTTACCCTCCATCTTGGGAATGAAAAGGTAATCAACCCCAAGAAATCTGCTAGTTCAAATCTCAATGGACTGGAATTGCAGCCAAAAGTTGACCTGGAGTTAAGTCTCTCCACTGGGCCTTCTGAATCTGAAATCACCGGTGTCTATCTTAGCTCTTCTCCTAATCAGTCGGGTATGGAGATGTTCATAGCTGTTGACGGCCCCCCAAATTCTGATGAAGGATCTACCTCATGTTGCTCGAAATCTGAGATTGGCTTGCCACGATTGCAGAGTTTACCAACAAAAGCAACTAGCATGCTCTTCAAGGAGGTTCCAAGAAACATTGATCTTTCTTCCATTGTTCCAGACCTTTCTTCAAGTATGATCACCCCAACAAAAAGCTCAGTCACCTGCACTTCTGGGATAACACGGCAACAACAGCCACAACAACGCAGCTCTAGTTCAAAGGTATGTCAGGTTGAAGGATGTGGAAAGGGGGCCAGAGGTGCTTCTGGTCGTTGCATATCTCATGGTGGTGGCAGGAGGTGTCAGAAACCTGGCTGCCATAAGGGGGCAGAGGGCCGGACTGTGTACTGCAAGGCCCATGGTGGCGGTCGGCGATGTGAATTTCTTGGTTGCACTAAGAGTGCAGAAGGTCGGACTGATTTCTGTATTGCCCATGGTGGTGGTCGGAGATGTAATCATGAGGGTTGCACTCGAGCTGCCAGAGGTAAATCTGGACTATGTATACGTCATGGTGGTGGCAAGAGATGTCAAAAAGAAAATTGCACGAGGAGTGCTGAAGGCCTCTCAGGACTCTGCATTTCACATGGAGGTGGCCGTAGATGCCAATTTATAGGATGCACAAAAGGGGCACAAGGGAGCACAATGTTCTGCAAGGCGCATGGTGGTGGAAAGCGGTGCACATTTCTAGGGTGTACCAAGGGTGCTGAAGGGAGTACCCCTTTCTGTAAGGGTCATGGAGGGGGGAAAAGATGTGCATTCGAAGGTGGTGGGGTTTGTACTAAGAGTGTGCATGGGGGAACCAACTTTTGTGTAGCACATGGGGGAGGTAAGAGGTGCGCTGTGCATCAATGCACAAAGAGTGCTAGGGGACGCACTGATTATTGTGTTCGCCATGGTGGGGGCAAAAGGTGCAAGGTTGAAGGGTGTGGCAAAAGTGCACAAGGTAGCACAGATTTCTGCAAGGCACATGGTGGAGGGAAGAGATGCTCCTGGGGCCACCCAGGGTCAGAATATGGCAACCAACATTCTGGTCCCTGTAACTCTTTTTCAAGGGGCAAGACGGGTCTCTGTGCACTCCACAGTGGGCTGGTTCAGGATAAGAGGGTTCATGGCGGTGATACAATTGGGCCTATTGTCCATGACCCTAAACTTAGCAAGTCTGAGAAGATGAAAGAGATTGTTACCCCCGAGGTTATGAATGTTGACATCATGGGAAGTGGCACAGAAGCAACTTGTTCGGGTTTGAATCAACATAGAGTTCCAAATCCCTGCAACTCTTCCGTGGAAGGAGGCTTCTCTCCATTTGTTCCTGAAGGTAGGGTGCATGGTGGGAGTTTGATGGCAATGCTTGCAGGTGGTTCTGGTCTTGGTTCAGGCAACTGCGAGGGTTTGGCTGGTAATCCATCAGAGCCAAATAAATCTCATATGGCACCTCAAAAGTGGATGTAACTACAACTTAACAACAATTGTCAAAGTGGTGTTGGAAGTTGGCCTCCTTTTCATGCTTGTTTGTGTCCTTTGCGTTAGTCCCTAAGTGTTAGAAAGTCGTCGTCATTCATTGGTCTAGATAGTGATATGACAAATATGGTGGAAAATGTAGGAAGGGGATATAGTTAGCAATTAATCAGGTCTTTGTTATTTATTGTAAATATGTAGATATGTCCAGCAGGTTGTTGTGAATACAGGTAGTGCCTGTATGGTCTGTCTGTTCGTCAAACATCATGATTTTAATAAGGCTTTCATTGGAGTGTTATTTTGGTTTCATCATCTCTTTAACTTTTGTTACAATATCAAGTTATATACTACAGACCTTCAGGCTTTGAACTTTGCTATCTTTGAAAGTTCATCATCTGCTTCCACCAAGTTGTCAACCCTAACTACAAATTCAATGAGTAATGAAGTAAAGGTGATAAGTGATAATGCAGCAGTGCTCTCGAGTGCTCTCATCTGCGGCAGCACAATGTCTGTGCTAAAACCACATGCATCTACTTCTCTAGATGGCCAAGAATGCAATCTTCGCGATTGTTTCCTCATCACCTAGTGGTACATTTTCAAATCCGATAATTGATTCAAGCTCTTTTCAATGCTTGCGCTGTCGAGATCATCTAATGGGTCCTGGAGGTTATATGGGGTCAATGACACAGCATGTGAAAGCTTCTGAAGTGGCTTGGATGAGTTATGGGTGGCAGAGGAGGGTCACAATGGGCGGTGAGGAGCTACGAGTGCATGTCGATGGCACGTTGGAGTCACTCGGTTGAGCTGTGAACCCTCTTTAACAAGGAGACTTTGAGGCTTCTTTTCATGTTGCAAATGTCTTTCCCCAAGCTCCTCACTAGCTCTGCGGCCTGGTTTGCTGCATCTAAGATCTCCTACCAGAACATGATTCGCAGGTTGTAAGGTGCCTGAAAAACCATGGAAGAGGAGCTTAATACAACGGTAATTTTCATTTACTAATGTTTATATATCACAAAATCCTTTTCAACCAGGTCATAGGAATCTATTTTGTATGCCGATAATTGTGGTACCAGAACAAATGCATAGCATATAATTCCTAAACAATTTGGATTCCTTGTCCTTTTCAACTTTTTAGTGTTCCTTTATTACAACAAATCTAGACCCTTGATGTAAGTGTTTTAGTTGCATAACCTTAGGCACAAGGCATTATTCCTAGGCTGCTTTCCTTTGTAATGGTAATGCAATACACATAGTTAAAAGAAACTTGAACCCGACTTCAAAAACTAGCTTCCCATGAATGCCGAGATTGAATACCTGAATCTCGGAGTGAAGAACACCATGGAGTGCCATAACCTCATAAGCACAGTATCTCAGAACTGCTCCAACTTTAACATACTCTGACCATGGATAAAAGAAGTGTTGGACCATGTGGTGGCTCCCATTTTGCTGCATTCGCCTGATGAAATTTTGGAACTTGAAGATTGTTTCAATCACTCAAATGGTGATTAGGAAACATGCAAATGCACAAAAAGAAAATTTACCAAGGACTTGAATTTGGCCGATGAATTCAACGTGGCTGATGGCTTGGCATTTTCGGTAGGCAGGTTCATCAGGGAACTCATCCAACAACATTGCCTTGGTGAATTCTTGATGATCTAATCCCTCATCTTCTAAATATTTCTTCACACATTCTGAATTTCCATTATAATTGAGTTCTTTATCATCGGATCGGATTAACAACGTGCTTAAAAACTTCCATTAAAGAGAGATTTATTTACCTTCAAGAGCAGCAGCCAGCAAGTTAAAGTTGTCGACAAGCTCTTTGAGTAATTGCTCCCCAGACCGTATAGGAAAAACAAGCACGTTCACGAAGACTGCCACGAAGCCTCCGATGGCAATGGAGTAGAGCCTATCCATGGCAGTTCCAATCGGGTTCCCCATTCTGTATCCGGAGACAATTATCAAGCAATAGGTGTAAAGTAAGACCCGGAAACCGTATTCGTAAGGAACAAATGATGGCCATAGTTTCATGAATGATGTAATAGCCCCTGCACATAATTGTTCGACATTAGCATATATACATTTCTTCTCTGTGGATGATGAAATCGAAGATATACTACCAATGAAGAAGATGCTAATTCCAACTATTATAGGCTCCACAACTCGGTCGGTACGTAGAACTAACTGAGCAACTCCAATAGCTAATATTCCTGCAAGCAAGCTTCCAAGTGCTCGGTTGAATCCTCTATTAAAAGTTGAACCTTGGCAAATTTCAAAACAGGTGTTAGACATTTCACATTATGAATGTGATACATACATACATACATACATACATACATACATACATACATACATACATACATACCAACAGTGTATTCAAACATCATGGCAACAGTGAGGATGGACCAAATGATATCGGTGCCAAAAATTTCATAAGGTCCTTGTACTAGTATCAACAAAGAAACCAGTAGAACAGCAAGTACAACTTTGAATTAAAATGTTACTCTGTTACTATCTTCTTTGCAAAATTCCCATAAATTGAATATCCATGATTTGCAGGAAAACCCCTTGCTTTCTTGTGGATTTTTAGCTTTAGAAGCTGTTGAATGTTGATTTCCACACTACGCCTCTTCCCATTCATTCTCCAATCAAGTAATATAACTTTGCTTCAAATTCTTGGTATTGTTGAGCTGGTTTTTTAGTTGAATTTCCTGATTAGATTTTCCCGGAAAATTATGAATTACTACAAGAATTGAGCTTGGAGGTGGATGTGTATGGAAGCTGGTTTTAAAGGGGGAAAAAGAAAAGAATTATGCTGCAATAATAGAAAAGTAAATGGAGCTTACAATTGAGGATAGAGATGCTTAAGCCTCAATAATGTTGCATGGATAGAGAATTAGAATCTAAAATAATTCCATTGCAAATGCATATTTCAATACCCATTTTAACTCCTATAAAATATATTTCCTTTCAGTTAAAACATCTCTTTTAATCTCTCAATTTTCATATTAAGTAAATTTGTCATTCTCATAAAAAAATCATATCAATTTAATCCTTTCAATTTTGAAAGTGAAAAATTAAAATAACTAATAACAAAATCAATAATTTTCATCTATTGTATATAATTTTAATTAATATTATTAATAATAAATAAAACCCTTAATGTTTACCTATGTTATAATTTTATACTAAATTTTAAAATAATTACATTAACAAAAGTATAAATTTTAAAAATCTAAAAAAATTTCAAAAGGATATATAAAACAACTTTAGCTTTATATATATATGTACATACATATATATATAGATGGGATGTGTACACTTTGAAAGTTGAATTTTTAAATTTTTCAATAGGAAAAGAGTTTTATCCTAATGCACAATTTTCTCTGATAGTTTACATCCGTCTACCTGGAATATTATAATAAGGTATATCCATATATTTAGAATATTTGAACGTGTTGAATATAAGTGTCAAACACGGTCCATATTCGGAGATGAGGGTGGGGTATTTTAAACAAGAAGCTTAGACTATTGAGATTAAAAAAGAGCTCTCACTTTCTCCATTAGGGGAATATTTTACCTTGTGTAGGCTGTCAAGATTGTGTACAACTTGTTAAAAATAATTAGACATTGAATTAGAATTTGGCTAAATTAGCTAAATATGTCCATAAAAAAAAAGTTAATTGGTCAAATAGACCCCTTTTTTTTTATTTAAGGAAATAGGTTATTTTTGGAGAAAGAAAAAGTTGGTGAAAGCGCGTCCAACTGGATAAGCTTTCTTGTTGACATGTCAAGGAAAATACGCCCAGCTGGGCGCGTTTTCTTTGTAATTATTGGAAAACGCATCCATTTGGGCGTGTTTTCCCTGACATGTTAGCAGAAAAGCTCATCCAACTAGGTGTGCTTTCACACACTCTCTCTAAAAACGACCTATTTCCTTAAATTTTAAAAAAAATAAAACTATTTTGCCAATTAATATTTTTTCAATATATTTAGCTAATTTAGCCTTAGAATTTAGTCAGTCCTCCATTATCTCCCATATTCCGTTATGTTACTAATGTTTTTAAAATAATATATATTTTATCAATAAGTGTTAGATGTACTGTCAAGATATATTGTGTTTTTAAACGAGAATATAAATTTGAATTTCGGAGATGATATGGTTAAGAAGTGCAGTCACAAACTTTAAATATAAATAGTAAAATAAACATGAAAAATACTAATATATGTATATATGATTAGGATATATATATATATTTCATGTATTCCTTATATCTCCTTGTATTCGTTGGAGACGAATCAATGCTGGAATTGTATCTTAGTTTTGACTATACATTTTTCAAAGCATAGATGAACCCTAGGTTGACGTGCATAATCATAATTTTTCTAGTTGAAATATTTGATACCTTTGTTCTCCATAAACAAATAAACTAATTGGGGAAGGGATAATTTCCAAGAATCAAAAACCACTGTTACAAATCCAGTTTTTTCCTTTTTTTAAAAAAAAAAATTGGTATCCGATAACTTATTAAGTTTGGAAGAAATTTAAAATCAAGCTAAGTCAGATTGATAAACAGAGAACAAAGTTTTTCAGTGCTATTTTCTCTATCCATTATATTAAAAAATTGAAGAATTTACGGCTATATATCAATTAATTATCTTCAAGGGTGAAGCCAAAAAAAAAAATTTTGAGTGCGAGAATTAAATTTTATATTTTTATGATAGTAAAATATAATTTCATCATTTTAATAGTTTATATTTTTATAGTTTTTAAAGGCGTAAATTAATTTTTATCATTTTTGAGATGTCAAAGTGTAATTTTACCATTACTAATTTAAAATTATATAAATTATAAAAGATCTAAATTAAAAAAATTATTTTAAGGTGAACCAGGGCTTGTCAACCCCTAGCTTTGTCACTTATTACCCTATAATATATGTGAATTCATCCACCAATGACATTAGGAATGGAAAATGCATTTTGTTTTACGTAGTTGGACAATGATTATAACATCTTTAATTATTTACTTTACGAAAATAACTTATATTAGCATCATTTTAAAATATATAATTTTCAAGCACTAATAAAATTGTATCATATCATTAAATTTTATTACATAAAAATATGAATGTATGTTCATTTATGTACGATGTCTTCTCTAATTTTATTTAACTTTAATTAAATCATTTAAAATTATTAAAACTTTGAAGAAGAAAAACATGTTTGAAACCATGTGTGGAAAAAACATAAAATTGATAAAAAATCATAGGAGAAAAATAAAATCGAAAACTAAAACCAACAATTAAAGTTAAAATACTACTAGAAAAGAAATAGAAAAATTGAAAATTATAACATCAATTTTAAATATTTAAAAGTATTATACATTCATTCATATTTAAGATCTTTAAAATTTTATTTTATTAAAAAGTAGCTAAAATTAAATTTCAAATATATCATTATATATTAATTTGAGATTTATTTTTTTATTTTATAAAATTATTTTAACGCAAATAATATTAATTACCCATTACACTATAATAAAGTCCAAACATAAGTTTTATACTATTTCTTTCTCAGCAATTGAAAAATAATTTAAAACGAAGGTCACATGTCATAACAACTTAATAGTGGCCGGAAACACATATTTTCTGAGATTTCATGCTCATTTAGTACCAAACCTGAAATTGGCTGTCCACCACAGTGAATGTTGTGCCGTTAGGACCCTAGCAATCACAACTTTTAAAGCTTCGTTTACACATCGGAGAAATTGATGCAACATCAACGTCATGAAAGCTTACTTTAGGTTGAATGCAACTGTTTAAATATTAGGAGAAATTAAACGAGGTTTCAAAGTTTGTAAAATGGTTTGCTTTTCTTTTAAATTTTTATTCGTTTCTATTTTGCATGTTGATACAATAAAATATTGATGATACTGTTAAGTATAATTCTTATTTCAGTCAAATTTAAAAAAATATTTTTTCCAATTAAATTATATTTATTTGTTTCAATTAAATTCGATTAGTTTAGATTATTTTATTATTATTTGACCTATAAATTTAGCCTATAAATAGACTCTTTTACAACCTTAGAAAATACACCCATTAGAAATTAGAACTCATAACACTTTTGGAGAATTTTATATTTACATTTTGAGGGTTCTTTATTTTTGAGTTTCGAGGTTTAATTTTATCTCCATATCTCCATCTTTGTACTTTTTGTTCTTTTTTCATTATAGTAAAATTATTTTTATCTATAATTTTTTATTCTCTTTGGAGAGATTTTTCCAGTTAAATTTGTGTATTCAATTTTTCAATTTCTTCCACTATTTTTTTACTTGTTCAATGCTTAATCGGTTCGATCTCCAATAAGTAGTATCAGAGCTAGTTTAATTTTCGTAGATCAGCCCGTTCAGAGATGACAACAACAAAGTTTGACATTAAGAAGTTCGATGGTGTCACAAATTTCAATCTGTGACAAGTTTGAATGATGACAATTTTAGTTTAGATCGGCCTAAAAAAGGTTGTTACTAGGAAAAAACTCGAGAATCTAAATAAGTCAAAATGGGAAGAGCTTGATGAAAATGTTTTGTTTGAAATCCAGTTGTGCCTCGTGAATAGGGTATTGCAAGAGGTATTGATGGAGAATACTTCATCCGCCTTATGAAAAATGTTAGAAACTATTTATGCAACTAAATCACTGACTAACCGTTTAGTGTTGAAACAACGTCTATTTACGTTTGCATGAACAAATGTGAGCTTCTTAAAGATCACATAAGTCAATTTATTACCCTTTTAAATTATTTAAATAGCGTTGAGGTTCAAATTAACAATGAAGATCAGGCTATGCTATTATTGTGTTCTTTACCCCCTTCATACAAGTCTTTAAGGGAGACCCTGATTTATAGCAGAGATAAACTCTCGTTTGAGGATGTGAAGGGTCATTTGTTAAGTAAAGACAAACTCGACAATGAGTTTGGTTCGGATAGTAAGGCAGATAGGCAAGCTTCTGCTTTGGTAGAATCAAAGAAGTGAGACAAAATGTGTCGCTATTGTAAGAAGTTAGGTCACGTCAAAGCATATTGTTATAAACTGTGAAATAAAAGTGCTGCTGAGAGTAACGAGAAAGATATAGCTGGTGCTAATTTGGCCGACGAAAGCGGTGATGATTTCTTATTAGTGTCAACGAGTGAAAGCTCTGAGCTTACGTCTGGGTGGGTCCTAGATTCAGGATGTTCTTTCCACATGTGTCCCAATAGAGAATGGTTCTCCACATATAGTTCGGTTGAATGTGGAGTTGTGCGTATGAGAAACGATTCATCTAGTAAGGTAATTGGTATTGGTACTGTTAAAATTAGGATGTACGATGGGATGATTAGGACACTCTCAAACGACAGGTATGTACCTGATTTACGAAAGAATCTCATCTCCTTGAGTATTTTAGACTTGGCGGCATTAAGGTGTCTCATGGGGCTCTCGTTTTGTTAAAAGGTAAAAGAACTAGTAGTCTTTATATTCTGGAAGGTTCTGCAGTGACTGGTGAAATCGGACATCCCTCGTCCGTTACGGAGTCGAAGTCAACTCGTTTGGAGCGGAGACAACTTGGTCATAGGAGGGAAAAAAGTATAACCATTTCGTTGAAGTGAGATTCTAGTTTGGATGTAGGTTCTGAAAAGTTAGGGCACTGTGTTCGTGAAAATCATATCTGGGTTAGTTTTGGTTTGGTAGTGTACAAGTTGAAAGCTAGAAGTCTTCAAGTTTCTAAGCACAGATTTGACTTAGTTAATTCCGTGCATAGTTCAAGATAGACCCGTGGTGGGCTTTGGCAAAGATGGCGTTGTAGAAATATGAGTCAATGTGGAGATTTGTTGAGTTTGACTCTTATTTCAGTCAAATTTGAGAAATAATCTTCCAATTAAACTCTTTTAATTTGTTTCAATCAAACTCTGATTAGTCTAGATTATTTTATTATTATTTGACTTATGAATTTAATCTATAAATAGACTCTTTTACAACCTTGGAAAATATATCCATTAGAGATTAGAACTCATAACACTTTTGGAGAATTTTGTGTTTACATTTTGGGGGTTTTTTATTTTTTGGGTTTTAGGGTTGAGTTTTTATCTCTATCTTTGTACTATTCGTTCTTTTACCATTATAGTTAAATTATCTTTACCCGTGGTTTTTATCCTCTTTAGAGAGGTTTTTTCACGTTAAATTTGTGTGTTCAATTTCTCAATTTCTTCCACTATTTTTTTTACTTGTTTGTTGTTTAATCAGGTTGATCCCCAACAGATACAATGAAACTCAATGACTATTTACATTTTGTCCTAATGAAAACAATTAATTGAACACGAAAAAGTTATAGCAAAAAGAAGCATGTAGTACATTACAACATTATTTTTAGTTACAAGTGAGTATTTTTTATTTCAAAATGTCACCAACAAATTTAACGAAAAAATTTAACGGTGTTAACAATTGGACTTGAATTTTGAAATCTAAAACGTAAATGGACTAAATTCTTGCAAATAAAAGTAAAAAATTTAGTTATGTTTTTCCATATATTTGAAGAATTATACTCTCATAATTATGTACGAATATATAAAAGCAAATGAGACTTAAGTTTTAGAAAAGCTAAAATATTTCATGTGTTGTGAGTAGTTTTAAACCTACAAGTGAGGAAGTTTAGTTAATTTTTTTTTAAAATCAAATTTTTAAGGGTGGAGTATCCGTATATCAAATAGTAATTCCAATCAAATATTAATTTTGAAAGCCTAAATCATTATATATATTTCTTTGAAAAATATTCTAAGAATGCTTCATTTGATTTAAATTGAATATGTGGAATTCTCTAAATCATCCAACTTTCAGCAGAATTAGTAATAAAAACCACCAAATAAATGGAATATGATTTTGACTTAATTGATTCAGTATGTAAAATATTAAACCTTCCTTGTCCACATATCAAGCAACTGAAGATTTCCATTTTCTTATACGAAACCATTCATGAAATTTGTTGCATAAAAGCTTCTGCAAATGGTATTATGTTGTATACGAAATCCAAATAATCCTCTACCTAACCAAATTTTACCCCACTTCTTTGTTTTTGGCACCTTGCATTAAACTAACATGAATTCCATAAAGCCCCCTTCAAAGGGTACTTGTTATTGTATTTGGAACTCTTCACTTGAGGTACATCACTTGAGGGAGAGACGAGCCCGGATACATTGCTTGGAGACCCAAGGAAGGACAAAGGAAGATCGCTTGGGGATAAAGTGGAAGCCAAGGGTGGGGAAATTGTTCTTCCAGATGAACCTCTGTCTTGGCGAGAGAAGAGTTGCCTGCGTAACTCTCTTAAGCTAAAGGGAGGTCCATCGCTTTGGGACGAAAGGGAGGACCGAGGACCATTGCTTGGGGATGAAGGAACATGTCTTGGGGACGAAAAGTCAGACGAGCAAAGAGGGGAAATTGATCTTTGAGATGAAACGCTGTCTAGTGGAGGTAAGGGAAGCCAAGGCCTGTCGACTTTGAACCCAACGGAGGATGAAGGAACACCACTTGGGGATGCATGCGAACCCGAGAGAAGACGAAGACGTCTGAGTGCTGATAAAACCTCAGCCATTGAGGGCCGGACCTTGTCTTCACTTACACACTGCAATGCAATGACTGCAACACCATAAGCTTCTCTCTTGGAGTAGTTGCCATTTAACTTGGTATCCATGATTCGGGATAACAGGCGTTTATCGCCTAAATATGGTTTAGCCCAATCCACTAGAAATTCCATTATACCAGCAGCTGTTTGACAAACAGCCTGGCGTCCGGAAAGCAGTTCAAGTAACACGACCCCGAAGCTATAGACATCACACTTTGTATTTAGCATACCTGCACAACATTGGAAGAGCTCATTCGTACAATAAGATGGCCAAGAGCTTTACCAAAGACTATGGTAAACAAAGATTGCATAAGAGGGCAACCATAGTAACCTGTAGCAAGATATTGAGGGTCAGTATATCCTTCAGTACCAAAGACTCGAGTTAAAACATAAGATTGATCACCAGTAGGGCCTTCTATTGCATAGCCCAAATCCGAAAGTTTTGCACTGAAATCCTGCAACAATGATTTAAGATGGGTTTTAATTAGTATCATTTATAGTTGGTAGAATATAACTTCGATTCAGCACTACAGCAGACTGCAACTTGGTTTTTAGGCAACATACCGAATCTAGTAGGATATTCGCTGACTTTATATCTCGTAATATAAGCCCTAGTTCATGTAAGAAAGAAAGGACTCTAGCAGTATCTATGGCAATTCCAACCCTTGTTTCCCATGACAACGGTGGAGAACAATCTGAAATTAAGACAGCATCAAAATTAATGAACAAACACACATCTTTCGGCATAATACGAAAAGCAATCATAAGCAATAAAGCATACGTTGAAAAAGGTATTAATTCACCTTTGAAAAGAAGATCCTGCAAGCTGCCTTTAGATAGATATTCATAGACCAAAAGCCTATCCTCCCCTTGCGAGCAATATCCATAAAGCTTCACCAGGTTCCGATGACGAAGTCGCCCAAGGTTACCAAGTTCAGTCTACAGTCAACACAATCGATACATGAGCCAAGAACATTTTTCAAAGAAAGTGAACATGATAGAATGAAGAAACCAACCAGCCACTGCTCATGACCCTGAGTGCCAGTGGGACTAAGCTTCTTCACAGCAACAGCCATTCCACTTTCAGGGCTTGCAGCACTAAGCGTCTGCTCATCAATGAACCCCATGTAAACATAACCGAACCCACCTTCCCCTATGAGATTCTGGGAACTAAAGTTCATGGTAGCCTGTTCTAGCTCAGAATATGTGAATGATTTCAGAAGAGGGGGTGATAATATACAACCACTTCCGGTTGTTTCATTCAGGCGAAGGTTTGGAAATCCTGAAACTGAAAGAGAAAAAAAAAGGGTTCCCTGCTATGAGCTAGAACAATGCGTGATGAATGGTACATTGTGTGATTGTCCAAAAGTAACAAAAAAAAAAAGGTTATTTAATTGCTTACCTTCAAATATCATTTTCAATAAAAAAACCAGATTAGCATAGGAGCAGGCCAAGAAAGAAAGTTTCAAGCACATAAGATGTATATGATTATGAATTAGTGGTGGGAAACTTGAGCAAAGAACATAAATTATAAATTTTAGTAATCTTATCAATATCAGTTCATATACATAACAATCTTATGCTAAACTCTAAAAGTAGTTGACAATGATGCCTTTATGAACTAAATACTGAAAAAACAGCCCAGTGATGTATGCAACCATACAATTCTAACCATAAAAAAGGACCTTTCTACATGAATAATTGAATTCATTCAAGGAATTTACTATCAAAGAAGGGAAACAATTCCATATTTCTATACTATAACATGCCACCATCGATTACTACCTTCCAAGTGGCAATTTACCAGTGCAAGCATATATCTTTGCTCACATTTTAAACAGTACCAAACCGATGGTAGCATTAGTACCTGTCTACTTGTTTTTAAGACCACTTGAAGTGATTAACAAATACACAATTTAAGGGTAGAGGGTTTAGGTTAAAGATTCTATGTCAACCTGAAATCAAGAAATCCACAAAGAGAAAACAACAAATCCTGTATAAAAACCAAAAAGAATGCCATTAATGAATTGAATATAAATCGGTAACAATTATTAGATAAAGCCATTAATTTAAAGCATACACAAGGAACCTGAAAGATATAAAGGATAAAGGTAGCCATCCATGATTCTTAAAAAGAAAGAAATTGCATGAAATAAGAAGACCCCATTAAAACATTATCTAAAGTAAACGGAAACCGTTCAAGAAAGCAAGAAAAAAAAAAAGAAACGACTGCATGAAATGAAAAGAAACCACTAAAACATTATCTGAAGTAATTAAATGAAAGCTTTCAAGAAAGAAAGAAACGACTGCATGAAAGGAAAAGACCCCCATTAAAACATTACCTAAAGCTGCAGCACTGAACTGGATAGGTCTTCTTGTTCGAGCATGGAATAATGATGGGAAGCAATTGCCCATCTCTCACTATCTTTCTTTAACTCAAGTATCTACCTTTTTCTTTTCCTTCGAAATAAACAATAGAGAAATAGAAATGGAAGGCAAAAAGGAAGAAGAAAGGCGAATATTGTATATGGGTTTTGCGTAAAAAACTTAAAGAAGAAGCATTTTAAAGAACGTTCAAGTGATGAAGTGCCTCCTTCTAGCAAGGTCTCTGCTTCTTCTTGTTCTTTAGCATGAAAGCAGAGAAAAATGAGACTTCTCTTTTTATAGAGGGAAGGAAAACGGAATTAACAATATTAATCTTTTTATTGGAGCTTTTTACCCCTGTTGTGCCGCGCCTAAATATCATGTGCTCCAATTCTCTCTAGGGTTGATGTTCTAATTAAGGGTGGGCAAAATTTTATTCGATTTGAAAAAATCAAAAAAAATTTTAAATTTTGAGTTAATCGAATTAAGTTATTCGAGTTATTCGAACTATTTGAGTCAACTCGAATAAGAAATTTCGGAGTTCGAGTCGAGTTGAATTTTTACAATTCGAATAACATATTAGTATAAATATTGTTTTGATCCCTGTCAATTTTAAAAATGAGTAAATTGGTCTCTCTTAACAAAAGATCAAAATAATTTTCAAAATTTGAAAATAATTTTTAAAATTCAAAATATTTATAAAATTTTAAAATTTTCATTTTAAAAAATTATAAATTTTAAAAAATCTAAAAAATATATCAATAATTTAATAAAATAATAATTATGAAATCAAAATAAGGGATTAATGATTCAAGTTTATCATACTAAATTTTTTTTATTTGGCTTTAAAAATTTTCAAATATATATTGTTTCAAATTTATGTGTTCTAACATGGAAATAGTTATATTGTACAAAATTTTAATTTAACATTATTAATTTTTCTAATTTAACTCAAACAGTTTCACTCGATTTGATCGAACGCTCACCCCTAATTCGAGTTATCCGAAAATCCAAAAAAGAAAAGGTAAAACTACATTGTTTTGATAAATGTTTACATTTTCTAAAGTTAAAAGTTAAAAATATCAAGTTGCAAAGCTACGTTGTTTTGATAAATATTTACCCATTAGTCTTACTTTTCTTCCCGAATTGCCCCACTCTCCTTTTTTTCCTTTATTCAAAATTAATCTAAAAGCTTATACTTTGTCTACTAATAAGATAATCGATCTATGTAAACAGAATATTGAGTATAAATAATAAGATTCGTTAATTCGACTCAACTCGACTTGAAATTTTTTGACTCGATTCGACTCGATTCGGAAAAAATTCAAATTGAGTTCGGTTGTTAAAATAGGATTCGTCAACTCGACTAATTCAAAATTTTTTGACTCGATTCGACTCAACTCGATCGAATATTCACCCCTAGTTGTAATTCAACTTTTTCATTACTTGCTTTAATTTTAATTTCTACAAGTATAATTTAAAAAAAAAGAGAGAGAATAAAAATAGGTAAAGAGTTAAATCATCTTATTTTTATATAATTTATTTTTTTATATTTATGCAAAAAAATAGAATAGAAAAAAATATTTTAGCTAAATTTCAAAAGGTTACAAGTTAGTCATTGAACTCTTCGAAAATTCAAAAGTTACAAGTTGGTCACAGGCCTATTAGCTTTGTAACGGATGTCAGGTGTGTGATGGGTAAATTTACAATTTGGTCACTCAATTTCAAACGGTTACAAGCTGGTCACTGGCCTTTTAACTTGGTAACGAACTTTAGATGTGAAATGTGTAAATTTACAATTTAGTCATGCATTTTCAAAAAGATACAAATTGTTCATTAAACTATTACTGAGTTTACAAGTTTACGCTTTGGTCACTCAACCTTTACACCCTTACCCCTTAACTAGATAAACTAAATAAATAGTATCAACAACAACTTAAGCCCCAAACCTTAGCAAAGTCCATATCAAATCCATGCCTCACCTTTAATATAACACCCCTAACCCGACGATATCATTGGGTCCAATCTATAGGATGCTACATTCGTTGTCGGAGCAACTACAATAAACTTCAATATAATTCAACCATTCCAACATGTTCATTAGCATAAACCACTTTTTGATATGATATAAAAATATTTTGGGGTCTTATACGAGCTTACGAAAGCTCCATTGTTAACCCAAGGTCGAATAAGAACTTAATTGAAAAGATTTTAAACTTATGAGCTGACATTGTGACATCATAGTATCCACGTTGTGACATTGATAGTTAGTGAGTTACGTTGCGACTTTAGGAATCTAGACGTCGCAACGCCACTCACTGTCGAACTATGTCGCAACGTTAGGGTCACAAGGTCACGACGTTGCCCCTGTTTTGGCAAAAAATCACATTGTTACTTATTCAAGCTCCCTACCAAACATGTTTTTGCATCCATATGAACATACCAAATTCAAATAAACATCAATTAACCAATTTTACCAATGCATAACATTATACCAACTATGTCAAATCACATTTACAACACTTTTGCATTCATGGATAGCAAATCACAATCACATACTCAATTTAAACATTGCAAGTCATATTTCCACATTAACATGCCAAGATACCTCATTTAGCCAATTATGACATATAAAACATAAGTAAGCTTGAGATCATGAATTCAAATGGCATTTGTCTTGATCAAACTAAGCATCAATTTGGGCATATATTAAGCTTAAAATGCAAACACAAGTTTAGCCACAATTACATCTTTAACGCACGCATTAGGTTGATCATTTATATGACATAATGATCATACTATACATGCCACAACTTTAAGAACCAAAATGAATACATTTTTACCATTTCGACGATAGTGTGATGCCCGTAAAGATCTGGACTCGAGAGTTCCGCAAATGAAGATATACAAGTAGGAAAAAATAACTAGAGTAAGCATATAAGTGCTTAGTAAGTTCAAATGGAAAATATGTACTTACCTTGCCTTAAATGTAACAGGCCGTTTTTCAGTGCTATCAAAAACAGTGGTTTCGGGGCCACAAACTCGATGAGTGAATCTGTAAATGTTATTATTTAATATTTATGATTCAAATATAATATTATTAAATTTTTATTTGACAATTTATGTTTTTTGAACGAATAATTAGGTTCAAGTGGCAAATCCTTAAAGTCAAGTGGTTTTAAAAAAAGAGGTATTAGGACCTCGTTTCTATAAACCAAGCCCGTAAATATTTTATTAAAAATTATGGAGTATCATTAGGGTCATATTAAAATTTTGTTAAGAAATTTTAACGTTTAGGTAACTAATTAAAGAAAATGGACTAAATTGTAAAAGATACAAAACTTGATAATTATTACATTTAGATGATTTAATAGCTTAAATACCATAGGATGGAGGACCTATGTAGCAATTAAACCCTATTTATTATTTTTGGACGGAAATTGAAATAAAAATAATAAAATAACACATGTTTTAATGGAAAAATGGTAATTAACATAAAATTAAAACAAAATAATTAGAAAAAGATAGCTTCTTCCTCTCCATTTGTTGTCATGGTTGGCCGAAAACATCATAGGTGAGGATATTAAACATTCAGCTGGTTTGAGCCTTGCATGGGTAAGTTTTGAGTGTCGTTTTTAATGAATTTTATGTTTTTAATATCGTTACAACTAGGTCCAGCTAATTCATACCTTCGTTTTTGAATCTGTTAAAAATTTTAGAAGTTTTAATTGATTAATATTGGTTGATTTTTATGATAATTATGTGTTTGAAGCTTTGATTGTGGTATTTAGCTATTATGTGAAGTAATTTTATTAGTTTTTATTTAAGGATTAAATTGTTAAAATGTCAAAATTTCAAGGTTTGATGGTGAACTAGAGGTGTAATTGGGACTATTTAAGGGCCTATATTATTATTCTGTAAATTTTAACTTGATAAAATGGTTAATTTGATGATTTTCGGTTAAGGGACTAAATTGCAAAAGTTGTAAAAGTTAGGGACAATTATGTAATTTCAAAAATAAAAGGGTATAAAATGCAGAATTAATTGGCATATGAATATAAGCTAATAAAGGGAAAATTTTATATTTTAGTCAAGACCCTGTTGACTTACGTGAAAAGGGGAAAATTACAAAATAGTCCCTAAACTTCTGCAACTATTACAATTCAATCTAGGTAAGTTCTTAACTTGATTAAATCAATAAGTTGTTGTTTGAGTTGTTTAACATCTAATTGTTTATATATTAACGAGTTCGTTGGCTTGAAGGAAATGATTAAGACCATAGTTGAAAGATATTATGGCACTATACCGGGAATAGATAATACCATAGTTGAAAGACACTATGACACCATATTAGAAATGAGTAAGACCATAGCTGAAAGATATTATGGCATCACGATTCTATCGAGTAAGACTATAGCTGAAAGACGCTATGGCATCACGAATCAAAGAAATAAGACCATAGTTGAAAGACACTATGGCAACACGATGGGAAATGAATAAGACCATGGTTGAAAGACACTATGGCATCAAGACGAGAATAAATAAGACCGTGGTTGAAAGAGACCATGGCACCCTCCGATCATTTTCTATTCAGATAACACGTTTCAAGTGAGGCATGTATCTTAAGTATGAATACGAGTTGAACGTTTGACTAGTATAGTTTGATAATGAATGTTAATGCCTTGGTGTGATTATATATACTTTATATGTCTATAAATATGTTAAATCGTGATGTTGTGTGTTTAGAGAATTAAATGGTTATATTAGTATTTTCCTAGTATTTGATGTTATTTCATTTGATTCAACGAGTAAGTAAAGGTTAATGGAAAAACATATATAAAAATTTAATATACTAATGTTCATAAGAAATGGAAAGATGGATATGCACATATGCAATGAAAAGGATGAGAATTTATCATGTGACAAATGAAATAAGCATGAAATCTATTTCTTAATATATATTATGTTTACTTATTATCTACTAACTATGTGGACTCAAATGTGTAGAATGTGAAATGGATATATATATATTTGTGTGATGGATGATATATAAAACCTAAATGCTTATTAGGTAATTGTCATGATTTACTATGCCATATTATGTATGATATATGAAATTTGAGGTATGAAAGGTAATGAAAATGAAAGTACATAGTATATGATGAAAGTAATTGATGATTTGAAAAGCTTGAGATGTTATATGCCTTATTTGGTTAAATTTATATGTGCATTGTTTCACCTACTAATCTGGTGAGGTGTTGTGTATAGGAAAAGTAAATTTGGACTACGGCTAAATGGAATCATTTATAGCTGTTTAATTATTGCACTTGGTAAGTTTAAGTTCTGTTACACAAACTTACTAAGCATTAGCTGCTTACCTAGTTGATTTCTCTATTTTTGTAGGTCATCGAAAAGCTCAATCGGTTGGAATCTTTGTCAGAGCACAATCACACTATCCATTGACTATTTTGGTAGCTTTTGAATAAGTTGGGCTAATAGTTATAAATGGCATGTATAGGGTTGTATGTTAATTTGATATGTTTCGAGCCTATGCTTAACTTACTTGCGTATATGTATGTTTTGAAATTAGTTGGTACATGTTTGTGTTTATAAATGAATTTGGTTTTTTATGTGTCTTGTGAAGAAGTATGGCTAGGTGGCATAAATTAAGAATGAAGTAACTAAATAGAGTGTGTGTGTGTGTGATATGTGTTTTGACATGTATAGGGTTGTATGTTATTTTGGTAACTTTGGATGTTTTGAAATTGTGTCAAGCTTTTTGTAACACCCTTAACTCGTATCCGTCGCCGGATTAAGGTTACGAATCATTACCGAACAAAGGGAAATTTTAAACGTACATTGCATACATTATCATAAACACGTTATAAAAAAATCATTCACATACATATCATCCCCAAAATAGAGCCCTCGAGGCCCTAAAATTACCTTAGAAATAATTCGGGACTAAATTGGAAACATTTGGAAAGTTTAAGAAGAAGTTACAAGAATTTGACTACAAGGGTCACACGACCGTGTGGCCAGGCCGTGTAACCTTCAAACACACGACCGTGTCCCAGCTTGTGTCCTAAAATCAACTAACTGATATGTCATTAAAGGCACCTCAAATGTAAACATCAAAACTTACCTAAACATGTATATTTCGTCACATTTCCATCATCAATTATAATTCAACTTCTTTTAAATCATGCCACAAACATGACCATTAACACATCACTACAAACATACCATTTGAGCCATACCACTCATGCATCACAAGTACCCAAAATGACACAATCCAACAAGGTATCAAATGGTACCAACCAAGATAAGTTGCACAAGTTATACATACCAATTCATCCATTAAACATTCAACTAAACACCATTACAAGTCCACTTATACATGTCATTATAAACTTAGCCAAAATAGTCAAAAACTACCGATATTTATGCTGGATAGTGTGATAGATCTCCGATGAGCTTCCAAACTGATTGAGCTTCCGATGATTTATAAAACATAGGAATGAACTACGTAAGCACATAATGCTTAGTAAGTTCATAGAAAATAAAACATAACTTACCATTTCATTACATAAAAATAGGTATAAACATAATGTAACCCAACCCACAAGCTTGGCACAAGCCTAAACATCATCATCAATACACAAGTTAGTGCATTTATACATAACTCATTTGGATTAACCACATGATAAGTCATTTATGTATGAAATACATCATTTGAATCATTCATCCTTTCCATGAACATATGCATAATACCATTTGGAAACTTACCATTTCAATCCCTTTCATTGCTTGTTGAACCATCTAGAATATCATCGGATACTTGAGAAAGCTCACACGAAATGTGCTTAAACATATAATCGTAACCTTTCCTTTAACATCATTGCTCACACGAGCTGTGAAATGCGCCTGCTCACACGAGCTGTGGGTCGAAATGTAAGCTACATGATGTTGCTCACACAAGCTGTGGAGTATCTGCAACAAATGCAAGAC